>NW_027194768.1:0-25820 GCF_032444005.1 Ranitomeya imitator | reverse complement strand
AACGATGACTGGTTAAAATTTTTGGTGGGTTTCTTGTTCAGTCCATAGGCCTACATCATGTGGCAAACCGGGTGAGCATGTGGCTCTTATTAGTATAGGAGATACCTGAAAACATATCACACTTTTCATCATAGTGCTTTTACCAATGCATTAAAATGCATGGAGAAGTCATTTCGAATGACTGGTCCTCAGTGTTGTGAGAGAACGATGACTGGTTAAAATTTTTGGTGGTTTCTTGTTCAGTCCCATAGGCCTACATCATGTGGCAAACCGGTGAGCATGTGGCTCTATTAGTATAGGAGATACCTGAAAAACATATCACACTTTTCATCATAGTGCTTTTACCAATGCATAGAAATGCATGGAGAAGTCATTTCGAATGACTGGTCCTCAGTGTTGTGAGAACGATGACTGGTTAAAATTTTTGGTGGTTTCTTGTTCAGTCCATAGGCCTACATCATGTGGCAAACCGGTGAGCATGTGGCTCTATTAGTATAGGAGATACCTGAAAACATATCACACTTTTCATCATAGTGCTTTTTACCAATGCATAAAATGCATGGAGAAGTCATTTCGAATGACTGGTCCTCAGTGTTGTGAGAACGATGACTGGTTAAAAATTTTTGGTGGTTTCTTGTTCAGTCCATAGGCCTACATCATGTGGCAAACCGGTGAGCATGTGGCTCTATTAGTATAGGAGATACCTGAAAACATATCACACTTTTCATCATAGTGCTTTTACCAATGCATAAAATGCATGGAGAAGTCATTTCGAATGACTGGTCCTCAGTGTTGTGAGAACGATGACTGGTTAAAATTTTTGGTGGTTTCTTGTTCAGTCCATAGGCCTACATCATGTGGCAAACCGGTGAGCATGTGGCTCTATTAGTATAGGAGATACCTGAAAACATATCACACTTTTCATCATAGTGCTATTACCAATGCATAAAATGCATGGAGAAGTCATTTCGAATGACTGGTCCTCAGTGTTGTGAGAACGATGACTGGTTAAAATTTTTGGTGGTTTCTTGTTCAGTCCATAGGCCTACATCATGTGGCAAACCGGTGAGCATGTGGCTCTATTAGTATAGGAGATACCTGAAAACATATCACACTTTTCATCATAGTGCTTTTACCAATGCATAAAATGCATGGAGAAGTCATTTCGAATGACTGGTCCTCAGTGTTGTGAGAACGATGACTGGTTAAAATTTTTGGTGGTTTCTTGTTCAGTCCATAGGCCTACATCATGTGGCAAACCGGTGAGCATGTGGCTCTATTAGTATAGGAGATACCTGAAAACATATCACACTTTTCATCATAGTGCTATTACCAATGCATAAAATGCATGGAGAAGTCATTTCGAATGACTGGTCCTCAGTGTTGTGAGAACGATGACTGGTTAAAATTTTTGGTGGTTTCTTGTTCAGTCCATAGGCCTACATCATGTGGCAAACCGGTGAGCATGTGGCTCTATTAGTATAGGAGATACCTGAAAACATATCACACTTTTTCATCATAGTGCTTTTACCAATGCATAAAATGCATGGAGAAGTCATTTCGAATGACTGGTCCTCAGTGTTGTGAGAACGATGACTGGTTAAAATTTTTGGTGGTTTCTTGTTCAGTCCATAGGCCTACATCATGTGGCAAACCGGTGAGCATGTGGCTCTATTAGTATAGGAGATACCTGAAAACATATCACACTTTTCATCATAGTGCTTTTACCAATGCATAAAATGCATGGAGAAGTCATTTCGAATGACTGGTCCTCAGTGTTGTGAGAACGATGACTGGTTAAAATTTTGGTGGTTTCTTGTTCAGTCCATAGGCCTACATCATGTGGCAAACCGGTGAGCATGTGGCTCTATTAGTATAGGAGATACCTGAAAACATATCACACTTTTCATCATAGTGCTTTTACCAATGCATAAAATGCATGGAGAAGTCATTTCGAATGACTGGTCCTCAGTGTTGTGAGAACGATGACTGGTTAAAATTTTTGGTGGTTTCTTGTTCAGTCCATAGGCCTACATCATGTGGCAAACCGGTGAGCATGTGGCTCTATTAGTATAGGAGATACCTGAAAAACATATCACACTTTTCATCATAGTGCTTTTACCAATGCATAAAATGCATGGAGAAGTCATTTCGAATGACTGGTCCTCAGTGTTGTGAGAACGATGACTGGTTAAAATTTTTGGTGGTTTCTTGTTCAGTCCATAGGCCTACATCATGTGGCAAACCGGTGAGCATGTGGCTCTATTAGTATAGGAGATACCTGAAAACATATCACACTTTTCATCATAGTGCTTTTACCAATGCATAAAATGCATGGAGAAGTCATTTCGAATGACTGGTCCTCAGTGTTGTGAGAACGATGACTGGTTAAAATTTTTGGTGGTTTCTTGTTCAGTCCATAGGCCTACATCATGTGGCAAACCGGTGAGCATGTGGCTCTATTAGTATAGGAGATACCTGAAAACATATCACACTTTTCATCATAGTGCTTTTACCAATGCATAAAATGCATGGAGAAGTCATTTCGAATGACTGGTCCTCAAGTGTTGTGAGAACGATGACTGGTTAAAATTTTTGGTGGTTTCTTGTTCAGTCCATAGGCCTACATCATGTGGCAAAACCGGTGAGCATGTGGCTCTATTAGTATAGGAGATACCTGAAAACATATCACACTTTTCATCATAGTGCTTTTACCAATGCATAAAATGCATGGAGAAGTCATTTCGAATGACTGGTCCTCAGTGTTGTGAGAACGATGACTGGTTAAAAATTTTTGGTGGTTTCTTGTTCAGTTCCATAGGCCTACATCATGTGGCAAACCGGTGAGCATGTGGCTCTATTAGTATAGGAGATACCTGAAAACATATCACACTTTTCATCATAGTGCTTTTTACCAATGCATAAAATGCATGGAGAAGTCATTTCGAATGACTGGTCCTCAGTGTTGTGAGAACGATGACTGGTTAAAATTTTTGGTGGTTTCTTGTTCAGTCCATAGGCCTACATCATGTGGCAAACCGGTGAGCATGTGGCTCTATTAGTATAGGAGATACCTGAAAACATATCACACTTTTCATCATAGTGCTTTTTACCAATGCATAAAATGCATGGAGAAGTCATTTCGAATGACTGGTCCTCAGTGTTGTGAGAACGATGACTGGTTAAAATTTTTGGTGGTTTCTTGTTCAGTCCATAGGCCTACATCATGTGGCAAACCGGTGAGCATGTGGCTCTATTAGTATAGGAGATACCTGAAAACATATCACACTTTTCATCATAGTGCTTTTAACCAATGCATAAAATGCATGGAGAAGTCATTTCGAATGACTGGTCCTCAGTGTTGTGAGAACGATGACTGGTTAAAATTTTTGGTGGTTTCTTGTTCAGTCCATAGGCCCTACATCATGTGGCAAACCGGTGAGCATGTGGCTCTATTAGTATAGGAGATACCTGAAAACATATCACACTTTTCATCATAGTGCTTTTACCAATGCATAAAATGCATGGAGAAGTCATTTCGAATGACCTGGTTCCTCAGTGTTGTGAGAACGATGACTGGTTAAAATTTTTGGTGGTTTCTTGTTCAGTCCATAGGCCTACATCATGTGGCAAACCGGTGAGCATGTGGCTCTATTAGTATAGGGAGATACCTGAAAACATATCACACTTTTTCATCATAGTGCTTTTACCAATGCATAAAAATGCATGGAGAAGTCATTTCGAATGACTGGTCCTCAGTGTTGTGAGAACGATGACTGGTTAAAATTTTTGGTGGTTTCTTGTTCAGTCCATAGGCCTACATCATGTGGCAAACCGGTGAGCATGTGGCTCTATTAGTATAGGAGATACCTGAAAACATATCACACTTTTCATCATAGTGCTTTTACCAATGCATAAAATGCATGGAGAAGTCATTTCGAATGACTGGTCCTCAGTGTTGTGAGAACGATGACTGGTTAAAATTTTTTGGTGGTTTCTTGTTCAGTCCATAGGCCTACATCATGTGGCAAACCGGTGAGCATGTGGCTCTATTAGTATAGGAGATACCTGAAAACATATCACACTTTTCATCATAGTGCTTTTTACCAATGCATAAAATGCATGGAGAAGTCATTTCGAATGACTGGTCCTCAGTGTTGTGAGAACGATGACTGGTTAAAATTTTTGGTGGTTTCTTGTTCAGTCCATAGGCCTACATCATGTGGCAAACCGGTGAGCATGTGGCTCTATTAGTATAGGAGATACCTGAAAACATATCACACTTTTCATCATAGTGCTTTTTACCAATGCATAAAATGCATGGAGAAGTCATTTCGAATGACTGGTCCTCAGTGTTGTGAGAACGATGACTGGTTAAAATTTTTGGTGGTTTCTTGTTCAGTCCATAGGCCTACATCATGTGGCAAACCGGTGAGCATGTGGCTCTATTAGTATAGGAGATACCTGAAAACATATCACACTTTTCATCATAGTGCTTTTACCAATGCATAAAATGCATGGAGAAGTCATTTCGAATGACTGGTCCTCAGTGTTGTGAGAACGATGACTGGTTAAAATTTTTGGTGGTTTCTTGTTCAGGTCCATAGGCCTACATCATGTGGCAAACCGGTGAGCATGTGGCTCTATTAGTATAGGAGATACCTGAAAACATATCACACTTTTCATCATAGTGCTTTTACCAATGCATAAAATGCATGGAGAAGTCATTTCGAATGACTGGTCCTCAGTGTTGTGAGAACGATGACTGGTTAAAATTTTTGGTGGGTTTCTTGTTCAGTCCATAGGCCTACATCATGTGGCAAACCGGTGAGCATGTGGCTCTATTAGTATAGGAGATACCTGAAAACATATCACACTTTTCATCATAGTGCTTTTACCAATGCATAAAATGCATGGAGAAGTCATTTCGAATGACTGGTCCTCAGTGTTGTGAGAACGATGACTGGTTAAAATTTTTGGTGGTTTCTTGTTCAGTCCATAGGCCTACATCATGTGGCAAACCGGTGAGCATGTGGCTCTATTAGTATAGGAGATACCTGAAAACATATCACACTTTTCATCATAGTGCTTTTACCAATGCATAAAATGCATGGAGAAGTCATTTCGAATGACTGGTCCTCAGTGTTGTGAGAACGATGACTGGTTAAAATTTTTGGTGGTTTCTTGTTCAGTCCATAGGCCTACATCATGTGGCAAACCGGTGAGCATGTGGCTCTATTAGTATAGGAGATACCTGAAAACATATCACACTTTTCATCATAGTGCTTTTTACCAATGCATAAAATGCATGGAGAAGTCATTTCGAATGACTGGTCCTCAGTGTTGTGAGAACGATGACTGGTTAAAATTTTTGGTGGTTTCTTGTTCAGGTCCATAGGCCTACATCATGTGGCAAACCGGTGAGCATGTGGCTCTATTAGTATAGGAGATACCTGAAAACATATCACACTTTTCATCATAGTGCTTTTACCAATGCATAAAATGCATGGAGAAGTCATTTCGAATGACTGGTCCTCAGTGTTGTGAGAACGATGACTGGTTAAAATTTTTGGTGGTTTCTTGTTCAGGTCCATAGGCCTACATCATGTGGCAAACCGGTGAGCATGTGGCTCTATTAGTATAGGGAGATACCTGAAAACATATCACACTTTTCATCATAGTGCTTTTACCAATGCATAAAATGCATGGAGAAGTCATTTCGAATGACTGGTCCTCAGTGTTGTGAGAACGATGACTGGTTAAAATTTTTTGGTGGTTTCTTGTTCAGTCCATAGGCCCTACATCATGTGGCAAACCGGTGAGCATGTGGCTCTATTAGTATAGGAGATACCTGAAAACATATCACACTTTTCATCATAGTGCTTTTACCAATGCATAAAATGCATGGAGAAGTCATTTCGAATGACTGGTCCTCAGTGTTGTGAGAACGATGACTGGTTAAAATTTTTGGTGGTTTCTTGTTCAGTCCATAGGCCTACATCATGTGGCAAACCGGTGAGCATGTGGCTCTATTAGTATAGGAGATACCTGAAAACATATCACACTTTTCATCATAGTGCTTTTACCAATGCATAAAATGCATGGAGAAGTCATTTCGAATGGACTGGTCCTCAGTGTTGTGAGAACGATGACTGGTTAAAATTTTTGGTGGTTTCTTGTTCAGTCCATAGGCCTACATCATGTGGCAAAACCGGTGAGCATGTGGCTCTATTAGTATAGGAGATACCTGAAAACATATCACAACTTTTCATCATAGTGCTTTTTACCAATGCATAAAATGCATGGAGAAGTCATTTCGAATGACTGGTCCTCAGTGTTGTGAGAACGATGACTGGTTAAAATTTTTGGTGGTTTCTTGTTCAGTCCATAGGCCTACATCATGTGGCAAACCGGTGAGCATGTGGCTCTATTAGTATAGGAGATACCTGAAAACATATCACACTTTTCATCATAGTGCTTTTACCAATGCATAAAATGCATGGAGAAGTCATTTCGAATGACTGGTCCTCAGTGTTGTGAGAACGATGACTGGTTAAAATTTTTGGTGGTTTCTTGTTCAGTCCATAGGCCTACATCATGTGGCAAACCGGTGAGCATGTGGCTCTATTAGTATAGGAGATACCTGAAAACATATCACACTTTTCATCATAGTGCTTTTACCAATGCATAAAAATGCATGGAGAAGTCATTTCGAATGACTGGTCCTCAGTGTTGTGAGAACGATGACTGGTTAAAATTTTTGGTGGTTTCTTGTTCAGTCCATAGGCCTACATCATGTGGCAAACCGGTGAGCATGTGGCTCTATTAGTATAGGAGATACCTGAAAACATATCACACTTTTCATCATAGTGCTTTTACCAATGCATTAAAATGCATGGAGAAGTCATTTCGAATGACTGGTCCTC
Organism: Ranitomeya imitator; assembly: GCF_032444005.1. NCBI lineage: Eukaryota > Metazoa > Chordata > Amphibia > Anura > Dendrobatidae > Ranitomeya > Ranitomeya imitator. The sequence continues at coordinate 18,894 of NW_027194768.1, read as the reverse complement.
AGTGTTGTGAGAACGATGACTGGTTAAAATTTTTGGTGGTTTCTTGTTCAGTCCATAGGCCTACATCATGTGGCAAACCGGTGAGCATGTGGCTCTATTAGTATAGGAGATACCTGAAAACATATCACACTTTTCATCATAGTGCTTTTACCAATGCATAAAAATGCATGGAGAAGTCATTTCGAATGACTGGTCCTCAGTGTTGTGAGAACGATGACTGGTTAAAATTTTTGGTGGTTTCTTGTTCAGTCCATAGGCCTACATCATGTGGCAAACCGGTGAGCATGTGGCTCTATTAGTATAGGAGATACCTGAAAACATATCACACTTTTCATCATAGTGCTTTTACCAATGCATAAAATGCATGGAGAAGTCATTTCGAATGACTGGTCCTCAGTGTTGTGAGAACGATGACTGGTTAAAATTTTTGGTGGTTTCTTGTTCAGTTCCATAGGCCTACATCATGTGGCAAACCGGTGAGCATGTGGCTCTATTAGTATAGGAGATACCTGAAAACATATCACACTTTTCATCATAGTGCTTTTTACCAATGCATAAAATGCATGGAGAAGTCATTTCGAATGACTGGTCCTCAGTGTTGTGAGAACGATGACTGGTTAAAATTTTTGGTGGTTTCTTGTTCAGTCCATAGGCCTACATCATGTGGCAAACCGGTGAGCATGTGGCTCTATTAGTATAGGAGATACCTGAAAACATATCACACTTTTCATCATAGTGCTTTTACCAATGCATAAAATGCATGGAGAAGTCATTTCGAATGACTGGTCCTCAGTGTTGTGAGAACGATGACTGGTTAAAATTTTTGGTGGTTTCTTGTTCAGTCCATAGGCCTACATCATGTGGCAAACCGGTGAGCATGTGGCTCTATTAGTATAGGAGATACCTGAAAACATATCACACTTTTCATCATAGTGCTTTTACCAATGCATAAAATGCATGGAGAAGTCATTTCGAATGACTGGTCCTCAGTGTTGTGAGAACGATGACTGGTTAAAATTTTTGGTGGTTTCTTGTTCAGTCCATAGGCCTACATCATGTGGCAAACCGGTGAGCATGTGGCTCTATTAGTATAGGAGATACCTGAAAAACATATCACACTTTTCATCATAGTGCTTTTACCAATGCATAAAATGCATGGAGAAGTCATTTCGAATGACTGGTCCTCAGTGTTGTGAGAACGATGACTGGTTAAAATTTTTGGTGGTTTCTTGTTCAGTCCATAGGCCTACATCATGTGGCAAACCGGTGAGCATGTGGCTCTATTAGTATAGGAGATACCTGAAAACATATCACACTTTTCATCATAGTGCTTTTACCAATGCATAAAATGCATGGAGAAGTCATTTCGAATGACTGGTCCTCAGTGTTGTGAGAACGATGACTGGTTAAAATTTTTGGTGGTTTCTTGTTCAGTCCATAGGCCTACATCATGTGGCAAACCGGTGAGCATGTGGCTCTATTAGTATAGGAGATACCTGAAAACATATCACACTTTTCATCATAGTGCTTTTACCAATGCATAAAATGCATGGAGAAGTCATTTCGAATGACTGGTCCTCAGTGTTGTGAGAACGATGACTGGTTAAAAATTTTTGGTGGTTTCTTGTTCAGTCCATAGGCCTACATCATGTGGCAAACCGGTGAGCATGTGGCTCTATTAGTATAGGAGATACCTGAAAACATATCACACTTTTCATCATAGTGCTTTTACCAATGCATAAAATGCATGGAGAAGTCATTTCGAATGACTGGTCCTCAGTGTTGTGAGAACGATGACTGGTTAAAATTTTTGGTGGTTTCTTGTTCAGTCCATAGGCCTACATCATGTGGCAAACCGGTGAGCATGTGGCTCTATTAGTATAGGAGATACCTGAAAACATATCACACTTTTCATCATAGTGCTTTTACCAATGCATAAAATGCATGGAGAAGTCATTTCGAATGACTGGTCCTCAGTGTTGTGAGAACGATGACTGGTTAAAATTTTTGGTGGTTTCTTGTTCAGTCCATAGGCCTACATCATGTGGCAAACCGGTGAGCATGTGGCTCTATTAGTATAGGAGATACCTGAAAACATATCACACTTTTCATCATAGTGCTTTTACCAATGCATAAAATGCATGGAGAAGTCATTTCGAATGACTGGTCCTCAGTGTTGTGAGAACGATGACTGGTTAAAATTTTTGGTGGTTTCTTGTTCAGTCCATAGGCCTACATCATGTGGCAAACCGGTGAGCATGTGGCTCTATTAGTATAGGAGATACCTGAAAACATATCACACTTTTCATCATAGTGCTTTTTACCAATGCATAAAATGCATGGAGAAGTCATTTCGAATGACTGGTCCTCAGTGTTGTGAGAACGATGACTGGTTAAAATTTTTGGTGGTTTCTTGTTCAGTCCATAGGCCTACATCATGTGGCAAACCGGTGAGCATGTGGCTCTATTAGTATAGGAGATACCTGAAAACATATCACACTTTTCATCATAGTGCTTTTACCAATGCATAAAATGCATGGAGAAGTCATTTCGAATGACTGGTCCTCAGTGTTGTGAGAACGATGACTGGTTAAAATTTTTGGTGGTTTCTTGTTCAGTCCATAGGCCTACATCATGTGGCAAAACCGGTGAGCATGTGGCTCTATTAGTATAGGAGATACCTGAAAACATATCACACTTTTCATCATAGTGCTTTTTACCAATGCATAAAATGCATGGAGAAGTCATTTCGAATGACTGGTCCTCAGTGTTGTGAGAACGATGACTGGTTAAAATTTTTGGTGGTTTCTTGTTCAGTCCATAGGCCTACATCATGTGGCAAACCGGTGAGCATGTGGCTCTATTAGTATAGGAGATACCTGAAAACATATCACACTTTTCATCATAGTGCTTTTACCAATGCATAAAATGCATGGAGAAGTCATTTCGAATGACTGGTCCTCAGTGTTGTGAGAACGATGACTGGTTAAAATTTTTGGTGGTTTCTTGTTCAGTCCATAGGCCTACATCATGTGGCAAACCGGTGAGCATGTGGCTCTATTAGTATAGGAGATACCTGAAAACATATCACACTTTTCATCATAGTGCTTTTACCAATGCATAAAATGCATGGAGAAGTCATTTCGAATGACTGGTCCTCAGTGTTGTGAGAACGATGACTGGTTAAAATTTTTGGTGGTTTCTTGTTCAGTCCATAGGCCTACATCATGTGGCAAACCGGTGAGCATGTGGCTCTATTAGTATAGGAGATACCTGAAAACATATCACACTTTTCATCATAGTGCTTTTACCAATGCATAAAATGCATGGAGAAGTCATTTCGAATGACTGGTCCTCAGTGTTGTGAGAACGATGACTGGTTAAAATTTTTGGTGGTTTCTTGTTCAGTCCATAGGCCTACATCATGTGGCAAACCGGTGAGCATGTGGCTCTATTAGTATAGGAGATACCTGAAAACATATCACACTTTTCATCATAGTGCTTTTACCAATGCATAAAATGCATGGAGAAGTCATTTCGAATGACTGGTCCTCAGTGTTGTGAGAGAACGATGACTGGTTAAAATTTTTGGTGGTTTCTTGTTCAGTCCATAGGCCTACATCATGTGGCGAAACCGGTGAGCATGTGGCTCTATTAGTATAGGAGATACCTGAAAACATATCACACTTTTCATCATAGTGCTTTTACCAATGCATAAAATGCATGGAGAAGTCATTTCGAATGACTGGTCCTCAGTGTTGTGAGAACGATGACTGGTTAAAATTTTTGGTGGTTTCTTGTTCAGTCCATAGGCCTACATCATGTGGCAAACCGGTGAGCATGTGGCTCTATTAGTATAGGAGATACCTGAAAACATATCACACTTTTCATCATAGTGCTTTTACCAATGCATAAAATGCATGGAGAAGTCATTTCGAATGACTGGTCCTCAGTGTTGTGAGAACGATGACTGGTTAAAATTTTTTGGTGGTTTCTTGTTCAGTTCCATAGGCCTACATCATGTGGCAAACCGGTGAGCATGTGGCTCTATTAGTATAGGAGATACCTGAAAACATATCACACTTTTCATCATAGTGCTTTTACCAATGCATAAAATGCATGGAGAAGTCATTTCGAATGACTGGTCCTCAGTGTTGTGAGAACGATGACTGGTTAAAATTTTTGGTGGTTTCTTGTTCAGTCCATAGGCCTACATCATGTGGCAAACCGGTGAGCATGTGGCTCTATTAGTATAGGAGATACCTGAAAACATATCACACTTTTCATCATAGTGCTTTTACCAATGCATAAAATGCATGGAGAAGTCATTTCGAATGACTGGTCCTCAGTGTTGTGAGAACGATGACTGGTTAAAATTTTTGGTGGTTTCTTGTTCAGTCCATAGGCCTACATCATGTGGCAAACCGGTGAGCATGTGGCTCTATTAGTATAGGAGATACCTGAAAACATATCACACTTTTTCATCATAGTGCTTTTTACCAATGCATAAAATGCATGGAGAAGTCATTTCGAATGACTGGTCCTCAGTGTTGTGAGAACGATGACTGGTTAAAATTTTTGGTGGTTTCTTGTTCAGATCCATAGGCCTACATCATGTGGCAAACCGGTGAGCATGTGGCTCTATTAGTATAGGAGATACCTGAAAACATATCACACTTTTCATCATAGTGCTTTTACCAATGCATAAAATGCATGGAGAAGTCATTTCGAATGACTGGTCCTCAGTGTTGTGAGAACGATGACTGGTTAAAATTTTTGGTGGTTTCTTGTTCAGTCCATAGGCCTACATCATGTGGCAAACCGGTGAGCATGTGGCTCTATTAGTATAGGAGATACCTGAAAACATATCACACTTTTCATCATAGTGCTTTTACCAATGCATAAAATGCATGGAGAAGTCATTTCGAATGACTGGTCCTCAGTGTTGTGAGAACGATGACTGGTTAAAATTTTTGGTGGTTTCTTGTTCAGTCCATAGGCCTACATCATGTGGCAAACCGGTGAGCATGTGGCTCTATTAGTATAGGAGATACCTGAAAACATATCACACTTTTCATCATAGTGCTTTTTACCAATGCATAAAATGCATGGAGAAGTCATTTCGAATGACTGGTCCTCAGTGTTGTGAGAACGATGACTGGTTAAAAATTTTTGGTGGTTTCTTGTTCAGTCCATAGGCCTACATCATGTGGCAAACCGGTGAGCATGTGGCTCTATTAGTATAGGAGATACCTGAAAACATATCACACTTTTCATCATAGTGCTTTTACCAATGCATAAAATGCATGGAGAAGTCATTTCGAATGACTGGTCCTCAGTGTTGTGAGAACGATGACTGGTTAAAATTTTTGGTGGTTTCTTGTTCAGTTCCATAGGCCTACATCATGTGGCAAACCGGTGAGCATGTGGCTCTATTAGTATAGGAGATACCTGAAAAACATATCACACTTTTTCATCATAGTGCTTTTACCAATGCATAAAATGCATGGAGAAGTCATTTCGAATGACTGGTCCTCAGTGTTGTGAGAACGATGACTGGTTAAAATTTTTGGTGGTTTCTTGTTCAGAGTCCATAGGCCTACATCATGTGGCAAACCGGTGAGCATGTGGCTCTATTAGTATAGGAGATACCTGAAAACATATCACACTTTTCATCATAGTGCTTTTACCAATGCATAAAATTGCATGGAGAAGTCATTTCGAATGACTGGTCCTCAGTGTTGTGAGAACGATGACTGGTTAAAATTTTTGGTGGTTTCTTGTTCAGTCCATAGGCCTACATCATGTGGCAAACCGGTGAGCATGTGGCTCTATTAGTATAGGAGATACCTGAAAACATATCACACTTTTCATCATAGTGCTTTTTACCAATGCATAAAATGCATGGAGAAGTCATTTCGAATGACTGGTCCTCAGTGTTGTGAGAACGATGACTGGTTAAAATTTTTGGTGGTTTCTTGTTCAGTCCATAGGCCTACATCATGTGGCAAAACCGGTGAGCATGTGGCTCTATTAGTATAGGAGATACCTGAAAACATATCACACTTTTCATCATAGTGCTTTTACCAATGCATAAAATGCATGGAGAAGTCATTTCGAATGACTGGTCCTCAGTGTTGTGAGAACGATGACTGGTTAAAATTTTTGGTGGTTTCTTGTTCAGATCCATAGGCCTACATCATGTGGCAAACCGGTGAGCATGTGGCTCTATTAGTATAGGAGATACCTGAAAACATATCACACTTTTCATCATAGTGCTTTTACCCAATGCATAAAATGCATGGAGAAGTCATTTCGAATGACTGGTCCTCAGTGTTGTGAGAACGATGACTGGTTAAAATTTTTGGTGGTTTCTTGTTCAGTCCATAGGCCTACATCATGTGGCAAACCGGTGAGCATGTGGCTCTATTAGTATAGGAGATACCTGAAAACATATCACACTTTTCATCATAGTGCTTTTACCAATGCATAAAATGCATGGAGAAGTCATTTCGAATGACTGGTCCTCAGTGTTGTGAGAACGATGACTGGTTAAAATTTTTGGTGGTTTCTTGTTCAGTCCATAGGCCTACATCATGTGGCAAACCGGTGAGCATGTGGCTCTATTAGTATAGGAGATACCTGAAAAACATATCACACTTTTCATCATAGTGCTTTTACCAATGCATAAAATGCATGGAGAAGTCATTTCGAATGACTGGTCCTCAGTGTTGTGAGAACGATGACTGGTTAAAATTTTTGGTGGTTTCTTGTTCAGAGTCCATAGGCCTACATCATGTGGCAAACCGGTGAGCATGTGGCTCTATTAGTATAGGAGATACCTGAAAACATATCACACTTTTCATCATAGTGCTTTTACCCAATGCATAAAATGCATGGAGAAGTCATTTCGAATGACTGGTCCTCAGTGTTGTGAGAACGATGACTGGTTAAAATTTTTGGTGGTTTCTTGTTCAGTCCATAGGCCTACATCATGTGGCAAACCGGTGAGCATGTGGCTCTATTAGTATAGGAGATACCTGAAAACATATCACACTTTTCATCATAGTGCTTTTACCAATGCATAAAATGCATGGAGAAGTCATTTCGAATGACTGGTCCTCAGTGTTGTGAGAACGATGACTGGTTAAAATTTTTGGTGGTTTCTTGTTCAGTCCATAGGCCTACATCATGTGGCAAACCGGTGAGCATGTGGCTCTATTAGTATAGGAGATACCTGAAAACATATCACACTTTTCATCATAGTGCTTTTACCAATGCATAAAATGCATGGAGAAGTCATTTCGAATGACTGGTCCTCAGTGTTGTGAGAACGATGACTGGTTAAAAATTTTTGGTGGTTTCTTGTTCAGTCCATAGGCCTACATCATGTGGCAAACCGGTGAGCATGTGGCTCTATTAGTATAGGAGATACCTGAAAACATATCACACTTTTCATCATAGTGCTTTTACCAATGCATAAAATGCATGGAGAAGTCATTTCGAATGACTGGTCCTCAGTGTTGTGAGAACGATGACTGGTTAAAATTTTTGGTGGTTTCTTGTTCAGTCCATAGGCCTACATCATGTGGCAAACCGGTGAGCATGTGGCTCTATTAGTATAGGAGATACCTGAAAACATATCACACTTTTCATCATAGTGCTTTTACCAATGCATAAAATGCATGGAGAAGTCATTTCGAATGACTGGTCCTCAGTGTTGTGAGAACGATGACTGGTTAAAATTTTTGGTGGTTTCTTGTTCAGTCCATAGGCCTACATCATGTGGCAAACCGGTGAGCATGTGGCTCTATTAGTATAGGAGATACCTGAAAACATATCACACTTTTCATCATAGTGCTTTTACCAATGCATAAAATGCATGGAGAAGTCATTTTCGAATGACTGGTCCTCAGTGTTGTGAGAACGATGACTGGTTAAAATTTTTGGTGGTTGTCTTGTTCAGTCCCATAGGCCTACATCATGTGGCAAACCGGTGAGCATGTGGCTCTATTAGTATAGGAGATACCTGAAAACATATCACAACTTTTCATCATAGTGCTTTTACCAATGCATAAAAATGCATGGAGAGAAGTCATTTCGAATGACTGGTCCTCAGTGTTGTGAGAACGATGACTGGTTAAAATTTTTGGTGGTTTCTTGTTCAGTCCATAGGCCTACATCATGTGGCAAACCGGTGAGCATGTGGCTCTATTAGTATAGGAGATACCTGAAAACATATCACACTTTTCATCATAGTGCTTTTTACCAATGCATAAAATGCATGGAGAAGTCATTTCGAATGACTGGTCCTCAGTGTTGTGAGAACGATGACTGGTTAAAATTTTTGGTGGTTTCTTGTTCAGTCCATAGGCCTACATCATGTGGCAAACCGGTGAGCATGTGGCTCTATTAGTATAGGAGATACCTGAAAACATATCACACTTTTTCATCATAGTGCTTTTACCAATGCATAAAATGCATGGAGAAGTCATTTCGAATGACTGGTCCTCAGTGTTGTGAGAACGATGACTGGTTAAAATTTTTGGTGGTTTCTTGTTCAGTCCATAGGCCTACATCATGTGGCAAACCGGTGAGCGAGATACCTGAAAACATATCACACTTTTCATCATAGTGCTTTTACCAATGCATAAAATGCATGGAGAAGTCATTTCGAATGACTGGACCTCAGTGTTGTGAGAACGATGACTGGTTAAAATTTTTGGTGGTTTCTTGTTCAGTCCATAGGCCTACATCATGTGGCAAACCGGTGAGCATGTGGCTCTATTAGTATAGGAGATACCTGAAAACATATCACACTTTTCATCATAGTGCTTTTACCAATGCATAAAATGCATGGAGAAGTCATTTCGAATGACTGGTCCTCAGTGTTGTGAGAACGATGACTGGTTAAAATTTTTGGTGGTTTCTTGTTCAGTCCATAGGCCTACATCATGTGGCAAACCGGTGAGCATGTGGCTCTATTAGTATAGGAGATACCTGAAAACATATCACACTTTTCATCATAGTGCTTTTACCAATGCATAAAATGCATGGAGAAGTCATTTCGAATGACTGGTCCTCAGTGTTGTGAGAACGATGACTGGTTAAAATTTTTGGTGGTTTCTTGTTCAGTCCATAGGCCTACATCATGTGGCAAACCGGTGAGCATGTGGCTCTATTAGTATAGGAGATACCTGAAAACATATCACACTTTTCATCATAGTGCTTTTACCAATGCATAAAATGCATGGAGAAGTCATTTCGAATGACTGGTCCTCAGTGTTGTGAGAACGATGACTGGTTAAAATTTTTGGTGGTTTCTTGTTCAGTCCATAGGCCTACATCATGTGGCAAACCGGTGAGCATGTGGCTCTATTGGTATAGGAGATACCTGAAAACATATCACACTTTTCATCGTAGTGCTTTTACCAATGCATAAAATGCATGGAGAAGTCATTTCGAATGACTGGTCCTCAGTGTTGTGAGAACGATGACTGGTTAAAATTTTTGGTGGTTTCTTGTTCAGTCCATAGGCCTACATCATGTGGCAAACCGGTGAGCATGTGGCTCTATTAGTATAGGAGATACCTGAAAACATATCACACTTTTCATCATAGTGCTTTTACCAATGCATAAAATGCATGGAGAAGTCATTTCGAATGACTGGTCCTCAGTGTTGTGAGAACGATGACTGGTTAAAATTTTTGGTGGTTTCTTGTTCAGTCCATAGGCCTACATCATGTGGCAAACCGGTGAGCATGTGGCTCTATTAGTATAGGAGATACCTGAAAACATATCACACTTTTCATCATAGTGCTTTTACCAATGCATAAAATGCATGGAGAAGTCATTTCGAATGACTGGTCCTCAGTGTTGTGAGAACGATGACTGGTTAAAATTTTTGGTGGTTTCTTGTTCAGTCCATAGGCCTACATCATGTGGCAAACCGGTGAGCATGTGGCTCTATTAGTATAGGAGATATCTGAAAACATATCACACTTTTCATCATAGTGCTTTTACCAATGCATAAAATGCAAGGAGAAGTCATTTCGAATGACTGGTCCTCAGTGTTGTGAGAACGATGACTGGTTAAAATTTTTGGTGGTTTCTTGTTCAGTCCATAGGCTTACATCATGTGGCAAACCGGTGAGCATGTGGCTCTATTAGTATAGGAGATACCTGAAAACATATCACACTTTTCATCATAGTGCTTTTACCAATGCATAAAATGCATGGAGAAGTCATTTCGAATGACTGGTCCTCAGTGTTGTGAGAACGATGACTGGTTAAAATTTTTGGTGGTTTCTTGTTCAGTCCATAGGCCTACATCATGTGGCAAACCGGTGAGCATGTGGCCCTATTAGTATAGGAGATACCTGAAAACATATCACACTTTTCATCGTAGTGCTTTTACCAATGCATAAAATGCATGGAGAAGTCATTTCGAATGACTGGTCCTCAGTGTTGTGAGAACGATGACTGGTTAAAATTTTTGGTGGTTTCTTGTTCAGTCCATAGGCCTACATCATGTGGCAAACCGGTGAGCATGTGGCTCTATTAGTATAGGAGATACCTGAAAACATATCACACTTTTCATCATAGTGCTTTTACCAATGCATAAAATGCATGGAGAAGTCATTTCGAATGACTGGTCCTCAGTGTTGTGAGAACGATGACTGGTTAAAATTTTTGGTGGTTTCTTGTTCAGTCCATAGGCCTACATCATGTGGCAAACCGGTGAGCATGTGGCTCTATTAGTATAGGAGATATCTGAAAACATATCACACTTTTCATCATAGTGCTTTTACCAATGCATAAAATGCATGGAGAAGTCATTTCGAATGACTGGTCCTCAGTGTTGTGAGAACGATGACTGGTTAAAATTTTTGGTGGTTTCTTGTTCAGTCCATAGGCCTACATCATGTGGCAAACCGGTGAGCATGTGGCTCTATTAGTATAGGAGATACCTGAAAACATATCACACTTTTCATCATAGTGCTTTTACCAATGCATAAAATGCATGGAGAAGTCATTTCGAATGAATGGTCCTCAGTGTTGTGAGAACGATGACTGGTTAAAATTTTTGGTGGTTTCTTGTTCAGACCATAGGCCTACATCATGTGGCAAACCGGTGAGCATGTGGCCCTATTAGTATAGGAGATACCTGAAAACATATCACACTTTTCATCATAGTGCTTTTACCAATGCTTAAAATGCATGGAGAAGTCATTTCGAATGACTGGACCTCAGTGTTGTGAGAACGATGACTGGTTAAAATTTTTGGTGGTTTCTTGTTCAGTCCATAGGCCTACATCATGTGGCAAACCGGTGAGCATGTGGCTCTATTAGTATAGGAGATACCTGAAAACATATCACACTTTTCATCATAGTGCTTTTACCAATGCATAAAATGCATGGAGAAGTCATTTCGAATGACTGGTCCTCAGTGTTGTGAGAACGATGACTGGTTAAAATTTTTGGTGGTTTCTTGTTCAGTCCATAGGCCTACATCATGTGGCAAACCGGTGAGCATGTGGCTCTATTAGTATAGGAGATACCTGAAAACATATCACACTTTTCATCATAGTGCTTTTACCAATGCATAAAATGCATGGAGAAGTCATTTCGAATGACTGGTCCTCAGTGTTGTGAGAACGATGACTGGTTAAAATTTTTGGTGGTTTCTTGTTCAGTCCATAGGCCTACATCATGTGGCAAACCGGTGAGCATGTGGCTCTATTAGTATAGGAGATACCTGAAAACATATCACACTTTTCATCATAGTGCTTTTACCAATGCATAAAATGCATGGAGAAGTCATTTCGAATGACTGGTCCTCAGTGTTGTGAGAACGATGACTGGTTAAAATTTTTGGTGGTTTCTTGTTCAGTCCATAGGCCTACATCATGTGGCAAACCGGTGAGCATGTGGCTCTATTGGTATAGGAGATACCTGAAAACATATCACACTTTTCATCGTAGTGCTTTTACCAATGCATAAAATGCATGGAGAAGTCATTTCGAATGACTGGTCCTCAGTGTTGTGAGAACGATGACTGGTTAAAATTTTTGGTGGTTTCTTGTTCAGTCCATAGGCCTACATCATGTGGCAAACCGGTGAGCATGTGGCTCTATTAGTATAGGAGATACCTGAAAACATATCACACTTTTCATCATAGTGCTTTTACCAATGCATAAAATGCATGGAGAAGTCATTTCGAATGACTGGTCCTCAGTGTTGTGAGAACGATGACTGGTTAAAATTTTTGGTGGTTTCTTGTTCAGTCTACATCATGTGGCAAACCGGTGAGCATGTGGCTCTATTAGTATAGGAGATACCTGAAAACATATCACACTTTTCATCATAGTGCTTTTACCAATGCATAAAATGCATGGAGAAGTCATTTCGAATGACTGGTCCTCAGTGTTGTGAGAACGATGACTGGTTAAAATTTTTGGTGGTTTCTTGTTCAGTCCATAGGCCTACATCATGTGGCAAACCGGTGAGCATGTGGCTCTATTAGTATAGGAGATACCTGAAAACATATCACACTTTTCATCATAGTGCTTTTACCAATGCATAAAATGCATGGAGAAGTCATTTCGAATGACTGGTCCTCAGTGTTGTGAGAACGATGACTGGTTAAAATTTTTGGTGGTTTCTTGTTCAGTCCATAGGCCTACATCATGTGGCAAACCGGTGAGCATGTGGCTCTATTAGTATAGGAGATACCTGAAAACATATCACACTTTTCATCATAGTGCTTTTACCAATGCATAAAATGCATGGAGAAGTCATTTCGAATGACTGGTCCTCAGTGTTGTGAGAACGATGACTGGTTAAAATTTTTGGTGGTTTCTTGTTCAGTCCATAGGCCTACATCATGTGGCAAACCGGTGAGCATGTGGCTCTATTAGTATAGGAGATACCTGAAAACATATCACACTTTTCATCATAGTGCTTTTACCAATGCATAAAATGCATGGAGAAGTCATTTCGAATGACTGGTCCTCAGTGTTGTGAGAACGATGACTGGTTAAAATTTTTGGTGGTTTCTTGTTCAGTCCATAGGCCTACATCATGTGGCAAACCGGTGAGCATGTGGCTCTATTAGTATAGGAGATACCTGAAAACATATCACACTTTTCATCATAGTGCTTTTACCAATGCATAAAATGCATGGAGAAGTCATTTCGAATGACTGGTCCTCAGTAGAAGTCATTTCGAATGACTGGTCCTCAGTGTTGTGAGAACGATGACTGGTTAAAATTTTTGATGGTTTCTTGTTCAGTCCATAGGCCTACATCATGTGGCAAACCGGTGAGCATGTGGCTCTATTAGTATAGGAGATACCTGAAAACATATCACACTTTTCATCATAGTGCTTTTACCAATGCATAAAATGCATGGAGATGTCATTTCGAATGACTGGTCCTCAGTGTTGTGAGAACGATGACTGGTTAAAATTTTTGGTGGTTTCTTGCTTCAGTCCATAGGCCTACATCATGTGGCAAACCGGTGAGCATGTGGCTCTATTAGTATAGGAGATACCTGAAAACATCACACTTTTCATCATAGTGCTTTTACCAATGCATAAAATGCATGGAGAAGTCATTTCGAATGACTGGTCCTCAGTGTTGTGAGAACGATGACTGGTTAAAATTTTTGGTGGTTTCTTGTTCAGTCCATAGGCCTACATCATGTGGCAAACCGGAGTGAGCATGTGGCTCTATTAGTATAGGAGATACCTGAAAACATATCACACTTTTCATCATAGTGCTTTTACCAATGCATAAAATGCATGGAGAAGTCATTTCGAATGACTGGTCCTCAGTGTTGTGAGAACGATGACTGGTTAAAATTTTTGGTGGTTTCTTGTTCAGTCCATAGGCCTACATCATGTGGCAAACCGGTGAGCATGTGGCTCTATTAGTATAGGAGATACCTGAAAACATATCACACTTTTTCATCATAGTGCTTTTACCAATGCATAAAATGCATGGAGAAGTCATTTCGAATGACTGGTCCTCAGTGTTGTGAGAACGATGACTGGTTAAAATTTTTGGTGGTTTCTTGTTCAGGTCCATAGGCCTACATCATGTGGCAAACCGGTGAGCATGTGGCTCTATTAGTATAGGAGATACCTGAAAAACATATCACACTTTTCATCATAGTGCTTTTACCAATGCATAAAATGCATGGAGAAGTCATTTCGAATGACTGGTCCTCAGTGTTGTGAGAACGATGACTGGTTAAAATTTTTGGTGGTTTCTTGTTCAGTCCATAGGCCTACATCATGTGGCAAACCGGTGAGCATGTGGCTCTATTAGTATAGGAGATACCTGAAAACATATCACACATTTTCATCATAGTGCTTTTACCAATGCATAAAATGCATGGAGAAGTCATTTCGAATGACTGGTCCTCAGTGTTGTGAGAGCGATGACTGGTTAAAATTTTTCGTGGTTTCTTGTTCAGTCCATAGGCCTACATCATGTGGCAAACCGGTGAGCATGTGGCTCTATTAGTATAGGGAGATACCTGAAAACATATCACACTTTTCATCATAGTGCTTTTACCAATGCATAAAATGCATGGAGAAGTCATTTCGAATGACTGGTCCTCAGTGTTGTGAGAACGATGACTGGTTAAAATTTTTGGTGGTTTCTTGTTCAGTCCATAGGCCTACATCATGTGGCAAACTCGGTTGAGCATGTGGCTCTATTAGTATAGGAGATACCTGAAAACATATCACACTTTTCATCATAGTGCTTTTACCAATGCATAAAATGCATGGAGAAGTCATTTCGAATGACTGGTCCTCAGTGTTGTGAGAACGATGACTGGTTAAAATTTTTGGTGGTTTCTTGTTCAGTCCATAGGCCTACATCATGTGGCAAACCGGTGAGCATGTGGCTCTATTAGTATAGGAGATACCTGAAAACATATCACACTTTTCATCATAGTGCTTTTACCATGCATAAAATGCATGGAGAAGTCATTTCGAATGACTGGTCCTCAGTGTTGTGAGAACGATGACTGGTTAAATTTTTGGTGGTTTCTTGTTCAGCTCCATAGGCCTACATCATGTGGCAAACCGGTGAGCATGTGGCACTATTAGTATAGGAGATACCTGAAAACATATCACACTTTTCATCATAGTGCTTTTACCAATGCATAAAATGCATGGAGAAGTCATTTCGAATGACTGGTCCTCAGTGTTGTGAGAACGATGACTGGTTAAAAATTTTGGTGGTTTCTTGTTCAGTCCATAGGCCTACATCATGTGGCAAACGGTGAGCATGTGGCTCTATTAGTATAGGAGATACCTGAAAACATATCACACTTTTTCATCATAGTGCTTTTACCAATGCATAAAATGCATGGAGAAGTCATTTCGAATGACTGGTCCTCAGTGTTGTGAGAACGATGACTGGTTAAAATTTTTGGTGGTTTCTTGTTCAGTCCATAGGCCTACATCATGTGGCAAAACCGGTGAGCATGTGGCTCTATTAGTATAGGAGATACCTGAAAACATATCACACTTTTCATCATAGTGCTTTTACCAATGCATAAAATGCATGGAGAAGTCATTTCGAATGACTGGTCCTCAGTGTTGTGAGAACGATGACTGGTTAAAATTTTTGGTGGTTTCTTGTTCAGTCCATAGGCCTACATCATGTGGCAAACCGGTGAGCATGTGGCTCTATTAGTATAGGAGATACCTGAAAACATATCACACTTTTCATCATAGTGCTTTTACCAATGCATAAAATGCATGGAGAAGTCATTTCGAATGACTGGTCCTCAGTGTTGTGAGAACGATGACTGGTTAAAATTTTTGGTGGTTTCTTGTTCAGTCCATAGGCCTACATCATGTGGCAAACCGGTGAGCATGTGGCTCTATTAGTATAGGAGATACCTGAAAACAATATCACACTTTTCATCATAGTGCTTTTACCAATGCATAAAATGCATGGAGAAGTCATTTCGAATGACTGGTCCTCAGTGTTGTGAGAACGATGACTGGTTAAAATTTTTGGTGGTTTCTTGTTCAGTCCATAGGCCTACATCATGTGGCAAACCGGTGAGCATGTGGCTCTATTAGTATAGGAGATACCTGAAAACATATCACACTTTTCATCATAGTGCTTTTACCAATGCATAAAATGCATGGAGAAGTCATTTCGAATGACTGGTCCTCAGTGTTGTGAGAACGATGACTGGTTAAAATTTTTGGTGGTTTCTTGTTCAGTCCATAGGCCTACATCATGTGGCAAAACCGGTGAGCATGTGGCTCTATTAGTATAGGAGATACCTGAAAACATATCACACTTTTCATCATAGTGCTTTTACCAATGCATAAAATGCATGGAGAAGTCATTTCGAATGACTGGTCCTCAGTGTTGTGAGAACGATGACTGGTTAAAATTTTTGGTGGTTTCTTGTTCAGTCCATAGGCCTACATCATGTGGCAAACCGGTGAGCATGTGGCTCTATTAGTATAGGAGATACCTGAAAACATATCACACTTTTCATCATAGTGCTGTTACCAATGCATAAAATGCATGGAGAAGTCATTTCGAATGACTGGTCCTCAGTGTTGTGAGAACGATGACTGGTTAAAATTTTTGGTGGTTTCTTGTTTCAGGTCCATAGGCCTACATCATGTGGCAAACCGGTGAGCATGTGGCTCTATTAGTATAGGAGATACCTGAAAACATATCACACTCTTTCATCATAGTGCTTTTACCAATGCATAAAATGCATGGAGAAGTCATTTCGAATGACTGGTCCTCAGTGTTGTGAGAACGATGACTGGTTAAAATTTTTGGTGGTTTCTTGTTCAGTCCATAGGCCTACATCATGTGGCAAACCGGTGAGCATGTGGCTCTATTAGTATAGGAGATACCTGAAAACATATCACACTTTTCATCATAGTGCTTTTACCAATGCATAAAATGCATGGAGAAGTCATTTCGAATGACTGGTCCTCAGTGTTGTGAGAACGATGACTGGTTAAAATTTTTGGTGGTTTCTTGTTCAGTCCATAGGCCTACATCATGTGGCAAACCGGTGAGCATGTGGCTCTATTAGTATAGGAGATACCTGAAAACATATCACACTTTTCATCATAGTGCTTTTACCAATGCATAAAATGCATGGAGAAGTCATTTCGAATGACTGGTCCTCAGTGTTGTGAGAACGATGACTGGTTAAAATTTTTGGTGGTTTCTTGTTCAGTCCATAGGCCTACATCATGTGGCAAACCGGTGAGCATGTGGCTCTATTAGTATAGGAGATACCTGAAAACATATCACACTTTTCATCATAGTGCTTTTACCAATGCATAAAATGCATGGAGAAGTCATTTCGAATGACTGGTCCTCAGTGTTGTGAGAACGATGACTGGTTAAAATTTTTGGTGGTTTCTTGTTCAGTCCATAGGCCTACATCATGTGGCAAACCGGTGAGCATGTGGCTCTATTAGTATAGGAGATACCTGAAAACATATCACACTTTTCATCATAGTGCTTTTACCAATGCATAAAATGCATGGAGAAGTCATTTCGAATGACTGGTCCTCAGTGTTGTGAGAACGATGACTGGTTAAAATTTTTGGTGGTTTCTTGTTCAGTCCATAGGCCTACATCATGTGGCAAACCGGTGAGCATGTGGCTCTATTAGTATAGGAGATACCTGAAAACATATCACACTTTTCATCATAGTGCTTTTACCAATGCATAAAATGCATGGAGAAGTCATTTCGAATGACTGGTCCTCAGTGTTGTGAGAACGATGACTGGGTTAAAATTTTTGGTGGTTTCTTGTTCAGTCCATAGGCCTACATCATGTGGCAAACCGGTGAGCATGTGGCTCTATTAGTATAGGAGATACCTGAAAACATATCACACTTTTCATCATAGTGCTTTTACCAATGCATAAAATGCATGGAGAAGTCATTTCGAATGACTGGTCCTCAGTGTTGTGAGAACGATGACTGGTTAAAATTTTTGGTGGTTTCTTGTTCAGTCCATAGGCCTACATCATGTGGCAAACCGGTGAGCATGTGGCTCTATTAGTATAGGAGATACCTGAAAACATATCACACTTTTCATCATAGTGCTTTTACCAATGCATAAAATGCATGGAGAAGTCATTTCGAATGACTGGTCCTCAGTGTTGTGAGAACGATGACTGGTTAAAATTTTTGGTGGTTTCTTGTTCAGTCCATAGGCCTACATCATGTGGCAAAACCGGTGAGCATGTGGCTCTATTAGTATAGGAGATACCTGAAAACATATCACACTTTTCATCATAGTGCTTTTACCAATGCATAAAATGCATGGAGAAGTCATTTCGAATGACTGGTCCTCAGTGTTGTGAGAACGATGACTGGTTAAAATTTTGGTGGTTTCTTGTTCAGCTCCATAGGCCTACATCATGTGGCAAACCGGTGAGCATGTGGCTCTATTAGTATAGGAGATACCTGAAAACATATCACACTTTTCATCATAGTGCTTTTACCAATGCATAAAATGCATGGAGAAGTCATTTCGAATGACTGGTCCTCAGTGTTGTGAGAACGATGACTGGTTAAAATTTTTGGTGGTTTCTTGTTCAGTCCATAGGCCTACATCATGTGGCAAACCGGTGAGCATGTGGCTCTATTAGTATAGGAGATACCTGAAAACATATCACACTTTTCATCATAGTGCTTTTACCAATGCATAAAATGCATGGAGAAGTCATTCGAATGACTGGTCCTCAGTGTGTGAGAACGATGACTGGTTAAAATTTTGGTGGTTTCTTGTTCAGTCCATAGGCCTACATCATGTGGCAAACCTGGTGAGCATGTGGCTCTATTAGTATAGGAGATACCTGAAAACA
>NW_027194767.1:0-62718 GCF_032444005.1 Ranitomeya imitator | reverse complement strand
AGGCTTAAGGCATGGGCACAAGTGCTGGCTAAGGCTTAAGGCATGGGCACAAGTACTGTCTAGGCTTAAGGCATGGGCATAAGTGCTGGCTATGCTTAAGGCAACGGCACAAGTGCTGGCTATGCTTAAGGCAACGGCACAAGTGCTGGCTAGGCTTAAGGCATGGGCACAAGTGCTGGCTAAGGCTTAAGGCATGGGCACAAGTGCTGGCTAGGCTTAAGGCCTGGGCACAAGTGCTGGCTAGGCTTAAGGCATGGGCACAAGTGCTGGCTAGGCATAAGGCAAGGGCACAAGTGCTGGCTAAGGCATAAGGCATGGGCACAAGTGCTGGCTATGCTTAAGGCAAAGGCACAAGTGCTGGCTATGCTTAAGGCAACGGCACAAGTGCTGGCTAGGCTTAAGGCATGGGCACAAGTGCTGGCTAAGGCTTAAGGCATGGGCACAAGTGCTGGCTAAGGCTTAAGGCATGGGCACAAGTGCTGGCTAAGGCTTAAGGTATGGGCACAAGTGCTGGCTAAGGTTTAAGGCATGGGCACAAGTGCTGGCTAAGGTTTAAGGCATGGGCACAAGTGCTGGCTAAGGCTGAAGGCATGGGCACAAGTGCTGGCTAAGGCTTAAGGCATGGGCATAAGTGCTGGCTAAGGCTTAAGGCATGGGCACAAGTGCTGGCTAGGCTTAAGGCATGGGCACAAGTGCTGGCTAGGCTTAAGGCATACGGCTAACTCTTTGCACTCTTTGCATAAAGGGTTAGGCACCCATAGGGGTGAAGAGCTAGCTTTCACCCCTCTACTCTGTACTTGGACATTTAGGACTAGATCCTTTGTTGTACAGTGCGGAGCCTCTCCATAACCCCATGCTCCAAGCGACCAGGCACTTCTTGTCTGTCCTCCGTAAATGGGTAATGCCTTCTTCCCCAATTACAGTCGTGCATGCGCATTCAGACGGGACAAGAGCGAAGAGCGTAAAGCCTGCCCTGTGTGCATAACCATCATGTAACTAAAGACAGAAAAACAAACATGCAAGGGGCTCAAAAGTGCTGGCTAAGGCTTAAGGCATGGGCAAAAGTGCTGGCTAAGGCTTAAGGCATGGGCACAAGTGCTGGCTAAGGCTTAAGGCATGGGCACAAGTGCTGGCTAAGGCTTAAGGCATGGGCACAAGTGCTGGCTAAGGCTTAAGGCATGGGCACAAGTGCTGGCTAAGGCTTAAGGCATGGGCACAAGTGCTGGCTAGGCTTAAGGCATACGGCTAACTCTTTGCACTCTTTGCATAAAGGGTTAGGCACCCATAGGGGTGAAGAGCTAGCTTTCACCCCTCTACTCTGTACTTGGACATTTAGGACTAGATCCTTTGTTGTACAGTGCGGAGCCTCTCCATAACCCCATGCTCCAAGCGACCAGGCACTTCTTGTCTGTCCTCCGTAAATGGGTAATGCCTTCTTCCCCAATTACAGTCGTGCATGCGCATTCAGACGGGACAAGAGCGAAGAGCGTAAAGCCTGCCCTGTGTGCATAACCATCATGTAACTAAAGACAGAAAAACAAACATGCAAGGGGCTCAAAAGTGCTGGCTAAGGCTTAAGGCATGGGCAAAAGTGCTGGCTAAGGCTTAAGGCATGGGCACAAGTGCTGGCTAAGGCTTAAGGCATGGGCACAAGTGCTGGCTAAGGCTTAAGGCATGGGCACAAGTGCTGGCTAAGGCTTAAGGCATGGGCACAAGTGCTGGCTAAGGCTTAAGGCATGGGCACAAGTGCTGGCTAAGGCTTAAGGCATGGGCACAAGTGCTGGCTAGGCTTAAGGAATGGGCACAAGTGCTAACTAGGCATAAGGCATGGGCACAAGTGCTGGCTAGGCATAAGGCATGGGCACAAGTGCTGGCTAAGGCTTAAGGCATGGGCACAAGTGCTGGCTAAGGCTTAAGGCATGGGCACAAGTGCTGGCTAAGGCTTAAGGCATGGGCACAAGTGCTGGCTATGCTTAAGGCAACGGCACAAGTGCTGGCTAGGCTTAAGGCATGGGCACAAGTGCTGGCTAAGGCTTAAGGCATGGGCACAAGTGCTGGCTAAGGCTTAAGGCATGGGCACAAGTGCTGGCTAAGGCTTAAGGCATGGGCACAAGTGCTGGCTAAGGCTTAAGGCATGGGCACAAGTGCTGGCTAAGGCTTAAGGCATGGGCACAAGTGCTGGCTAAGGCTTAAGGCATGGGCACAAGTGCTGGCTAAGGCTTAAGGCATGGGCACAAGTGCTGGCTAAGGCTTAAGGCCTGGGCACAAGTGCTGGCTAGGCTTAAGGCCTGGGCACAAGTGCTGGCTAGGCTTAAGGCATGGGCACAAGTGCTGGCTAGGCATAAGGCAAGGGCACAAGTGCTGGCTAAGGCTTAAGGCATGGGCACAAGTGCTGGCTATGCTTAAGGCAATGGCACAATTGCTGGCTATGCTTAAGGCAACGGCACAAGTGCTGGCTAAGGCTTAATGCATGGGCACAAGTGCTGGCTAAGGCTTAAGGTATGGGCACAAGTGCTTGCTAAGGTTTAAGGCATGGGCACAAGTGCTGGCTAAGGTTTAAGGCATGGGCACAAGTGCTGGCTAAGGCTGAAGGCATGGGCACAAGTGCTGGCTAAGGCTTAAGGCATGGGCATAAGTGCTGGCTAAGGCTTAAGGCATGGGCACAAGTGCTGGCTAGGCTTAAGGCATGGGCACAAGTGCTGGCTAGGCTTAAGGCATACGGCTAACTCTTTGCACTCTTTGCATAAAGGGTTAGGCACCCATAGGGATGAAGAGCTAGCTTTCACCCTTCTACTCTGTACTTGGACATTTAGGACTAGATCTTTGTTGTACAGTGCGGAGCCTCTCCATAACCCCATGCTCCAAGCGACCAGGCACTTCTTGTCTGTCCTCCGTAAATGGGTAATGCCTTCTTCCCCAATTACAGTCGTGCATGCGCATTCAGACGGGACAAGAGCGAAAAGCGTAAAGCCTGCCCTGTGTGCATAACCATCATGTAACTAAAGACAGAAAAACAAACATGCAAGGGGCTCAAAAGTGCTGGCTAAGGCTTAAGGCATGGGCAAAAGTGCTGGCTAAGGCTTAAGGCATGGGCACAAGTGCTGGCTAAGGCTTAAGGCATGGGCACAAGTGCTGGCTAAGGCTTAAGGCATGGGCACAAGTGCTGGCTAAGGCTTAAGGCATGGGCACAAGTGCTGGCTAAGGCTTAAGGCATGGGCACAAGTGCTGGCTAAGGCTTAAGGCATGGGCACAAGTGCTGGCTAAGGCTTAAGGCATGGGCACAAGTGCTGGTTAGGCTTAAGGCATGGGCACAAGTGCTGGCTAGGCTTAAGGCAAAGGCACAAGTGCTGGCTATGCTTAAGGCAACGGCACAAGTGCTGGCTAGGCTTAAGGCATGGGCACAAGTGCTGGCTAGGCTTAAGGCATGGGCACAAGTGCTGGCTAGGCATAAGGCATGGGCACAAGTGCTGGCTAGGCATAAGGCATGGGCACAAGTGCTGGCTAGGCATAAGGCATGGGCACAAGTGCTGGCTAGGCATAAGGCATGGGCACAAGTGCTGGCTAGGCATAAGACATGGGCACAAGTGCTGGCTAAGGTTTAAGGCATGGGCACAAGTGCTGGCTAAGGCTTAAGGCATGGGCACAAGTGCTGGCTAAGGCTTAAGGCATGGGCACAAGTGCTGGCTAAGGCTTACGGCATGGGCACAAGTGCTGGCTAAGGCTTAAGGCATGGGCACAAGTGCTGGCTAAGGCTTAAGGCATGGGCACAAGTGCTGGCTAGGCATAAGGCATGGGCACAAGTGCTGGCTAGGCATAAGGCATGGGCACAAGTGCTGGCTAAGGCTTAAGGCATGGGCACAAGTGCTGGCTAAGGCTTAAGGCATGGGCACAAGTGCTGGCTAAGGCTTAAGGCATGGGCACAAGTACTGGCTAAGGCTTAAGGCATGGGCACAAGTGCTGGCTAAGGCTTAAGGCATGGGCACAAGTACTGGCTAGGCTTAAGGCATGGGCACAAGTGCTGGCTATGCTTAAGGCAACGGCACAAGTGCTGGCTATGCTTAAGGCAACGGCACAAGTGCTGGCTAGGCTTAAGGCATGGGCACAAGTGCTGGCTAAGGCTTAAGGCATGGGCACAAGTGCTGGCTAGGCTTAAGGCCTGGGCACAAGTGCTGGCTAGGCTTAAGGCATGGGCACAAGTGCTGGCTAGGCATAAGGCAAGGGCACAAGTGCTGGCTAAGGCATAAGGCATGGGCACAAGTGCTGGCTATGCTTAAGGCAAAGGCACAAGTGCTGGCTATGCTTAAGGCAACGGCACAAGTGCTGGCTAGGCTTAAGGCATGGGCACAAGCGCTGGCTAAGGCTTAAGGCATGGGCACAAGTGCTGGCTAAGGTTTAAGGCATGGGCACAAGTGCTGGCTAAGGCTTAAGGCATGGGCACAAGTGCTGGCTAAGGCTTAAGGTATGGGCACAAGTGCTGGCTAAGGTTTAAGGCATGGGCACAAGTGCTGGCTAAGGTTTAAGGCATGGGCACAAGTGCTGGCTAAGGCTGAAGGCATGGGCACAAGTGCTGGCTAAGGCTTAAGGCATGGGCATAAGTGCTGGCTAAGGCTTAAGGAATGGGCACAAGTGCTGGCTAGGCTTAAGGCATGGGCACAAGTGCTGGCTAGGCTTAAGGCATACGGCTAACTCTTTGCACTCTTTGCATAAAGGGTTAGGCACCCATAGGGGTGAAGAGCTAGCTTTCACCCCTCTACTCTGTACTTGGACATTTAGGACTAGATCCTTTGTTGTACAGTGCGGAGCCTCTCCATAACCCCATGCTCCAAGCGACCAGGCACTTCTTGTCTGTCCTCCGTAAATGGGTAATGCCTTCTTCCCCAATTACAGTCGTGCATGCGCATTCAGACGGGACAAGAGCGAAGAGCGTAAAGCCTGCCCTGTGTGCATAACCATCATGTAACTAAAGACAGAAAAACAAACATGCAAGGGGCTCAAAAGTGCTGGCTAAGGCTTAAGGCATGGGCAAAAGTGCTGGCTAAGGCTTAAGGCATGGGCACAAGTGCTGGCTAAGGCTTAAGGCATGGGCACAAGTGCTGGCTAAGGCTTAAGGCATGGGCACAAGTGCTGGCTAAGGCTTAAGGCATGGGCACAAGTGCTGGCTAAGGCTTAAGGCATGGACACAAGTGCTGGCTAGGCTTAAGGCATACGGCTAACTCTTTGCACTCTTTGCATAAAGGGTTAGGCACCCATAGGGGTGAAGAGCTAGCTTTCACCCCTCTACTCTGTACTTGGACATTTAGGACTAGATCCTTTGTTGTACAGTGCGGAGCCTCTCCATAACCCCATGCTCCAAGCGACCAGGCACTTCTTGTCTGTCCTCCGTAAATGGGTAATGCCTTCTTCCCCAATTACAGTCGTGCATGCGCATTCAGACGGGACAAGAGCGAAGAGCGTAAAGCCTGCCCTGTGTGCATAACCATCATGTAACTAAAGACAGAAAAACAAACATGCAAGGGGCTCAAAAGTGCTGGCTAAGGCTTAAGACATGGGCAAAAGTGCTGGCTAAGGCTTAAGGCATGGGCACAAGTGCTGGCTAAGGCTTAAGGCATGGGCACAAGTGCTGGCTAAGGCTTAAGGCATGGGCACAAGTGCTGGCTAAGGCTTAAGGCATGGGCACAAGTGCTGGCTAAGGCTTAAGGCATGGGCACAAGTGCTGGCTAAGGCTTAAGGCATGGGCACAAGTGCTGGCTAGGCTTAAGGAATGGGCACAAGTGCTGGCTAGGCATAAGGCATGGGCACAAGTGCTGGCTAGGCATAAGGCATGGGCACAAGTGCTGGCTACGAATAAGGCATGGGCACAAGTACTGGCTAGGCATAAGGCATGGGCACAAGTGCTGGCTAGGCATAAGACATGGGCACAAGTGCTGGCTAAGGTTTAAGGCATGGGCACAAGTGCTGGCTAAGGCTTAAGGCATGGGCACAAGTGCTGGCTAAGGCTTAAGGCATGGGCACAAGTGCTGGCTAAGGCTTAAGGCATGGGCACAAGTGCTGGCTAGGCATAAGGCATGGGCACAAGTGCTGGCTAGGCATAAGGCATAGGCACAAGTGCTGGCTAGCCATAAGGCATGGGCACAAGTGCTGGCTAAGGCTTAAGGCATGGGCACAAGTGCTGGCTAAGGCTTAAGGCATGGGCACAAGTGCTGGCTAAGGCTTAAGGCATGGGCACAAGTGCTGGCTAAGGCTTAAGGCATGGGCACAAGTGCTGGCTAAGGCTTAAGGCATGGGCACAAGTACTGGCTAGGCTTAAGGCATGGGCACTAGTGCTGGCTATGCTTAAGGCAACGGCACAAGTGCTTGCTATGCTTAAGGCAACGGCACAAGTGCTGGCTAGGCTTAAGGCATGGGCACAAGTGCTGGCTAGGCTTAAGGCATGAGCACAAGTGCTGGCTAGGCATAAGGCATGGGCACAAGTGCTGGCTAGGCATAAGGCATGGGCACAAGTGCTGGCTAAGGCTTAAGGCATGGGCACCAGTGCTGGCTAAGGCTTAAGGCATGGGCACAAGTGCTGGCTAAGGCTTAAGGCATGGGCACAAGTGCTGGCTAAGGCTTAAGGCATGGGCACAAGTGCTGGCTAAGGCTTAAGGCATGGGCACAAGTGCTGGCTAAGGCTTAAGGCATGGGCACAAGTGCTGGCTAAGGCTTAAGGCATGGGCACAAGTGCTGGCTAAGGCTTAAGGCATGGGCACAAGTGCTGGCTAGGCTTAAGGAATGGGCACAAGTGCTGGCTAGGCATAAGGCATGGGCACAAGTGCTGGCTAGGCATAAGGCATGGGCACAAGTGCTGGCTACGAATAAGGCATGGGCACAAGTACTGGCTAGGCATAAGGCATGGGCACAAGTGCTGGCTAGGCATAAGACATGGGCAAAAGTGCTGGCTAAGGCTTAAGGCATGGGCACAAGTGCTGGCTAAGGCTTAAGGCATGGGCACAAGTGCTGGCTAAGGCTTAAGGCATGGGCACAAGTGCTGGCTAAGGCTTAAGGCATGGGCACAAGTGCTGGCTAAGGCTTAAGGCATGGGCACAAGTGCTGGCTAAGGCTTAAGGCATGGGCACAAGTGCTGGCTAGGCTTAAGGAATGGGCACAAGTGCTGGCTAGGCATAAGGCATGGGCACAAGTGCTGGCTAGGCATAAGGCATGGGCACAAGTGCTGGCTACGAATAAGGCATGGGCACAAGTACTGGCTAGGCATAAGGCATGGGCACAAGTGCTGGCTAGGCATAAGACATGGGCACAAGTGCTGGCTAAGGTTTAAGGCATGGGCACAAGTGCTGGCTAAGGCTTAAGGCATGGGCACAAGTGCTGGCTAAGGCTTAAGGCATGGGCACAAGTGCTGGCTAAGGCTTTAGGCATGGGCACAAGTGCTGGCTAGGCATAAGGCATGGGCACAAGTGCTGGCTAGGCATAAGGCATAGGCACAAGTGCTGGCTAGCCATAAGGCATGGGCACAAGTGCTGGCTAAGGCTTAAGGCATGGGCACAAGTGCTGGCTAAGGCTTAAGGCATGGGCACAAGTGCTGGCTAAGGCTTAAGGCATGGGCACAAGTGCTGGCTAAGGCTTAAGGCATGGGCACAAGTGCTGGCTAAGGCTTAAGGCATGGGCACAAGTACTGGCTAGGCTTAAGGCATGGGCACTAGTGCTGGCTATGCTTAAGGCAACGGCACAAGTGCTTGCTATGCTTAAGGCAACGGCACAAGTGCTGGCTAGGCTTAAGGCATGGGCACAAGTGCTGGCTAGGCTTAAGGCATGAGCACAAGTGCTGGCTAGGCATAAGGCATGGGCACAAGTGCTGGCTAGGCATAAGGCATGGGCACAAGTGCTGGCTAAGGCTTAAGGCATGGGCACCAGTGCTGGCTAAGGCTTAAGGCATGGGCACAAGTGCTGGCTAAGGCTTAAGGCATGGGCACAAGTGCTGGCTAAGGCTTAAGTCATGGGCACAAGTACTGGCTAGACTTAAGGCATGGGCAGAAGTGCTGCCTAAGGCTTAAGGCAACGGCAGAAGTGCTGGTTAGGCTTAAGGCAACGGCACAAGTGATGGCTAGGCTTAAGGCATGGGCACAAGAGATGGCTAGGCTTAAGGCATGGGTACAAGTGCTGGCTAGGCATAAGGCATGGGCACAAGTGCTGGCTAGGCTTAAGGCATGGGCACAAGTGCTGGCTAAGGCTTAAGGCATGGGCACAAGTGCTGGCTAAGGCTTAAGGCATGGGCACAAGTGCTGGCTAAGGCTTAAGGCCTTGGCACAAGTGCTGGCTAGCCTTAAGGCCTGGGCACAAGTGCTGGCTAGGCTTAAGGCATGGGCACAAGTGCTGGCTAGGCATAAGGCAAGGGCACAAGTGCTGGCTAAGGCTTAAGGCATGGGCACAAGTGCTGGCTATGGTTAAGGCAACGGCACAAGTGCTGGCTATGCTTAAGGCAACGGCACAAGTGCTGGCTAGGCTTAAGGCATGGGCACAAGTGCTGGCTAAGGCTTAAGGCATGGGCACAAGTGCTGGCTAAGGCTTAAGGCATGGGCACAAGTGCTGGCTAAGGCTTAATGCATGGGCACAAGTGCTGGCTAAGGCTTAAGGTATGGGCACAAGTGCTGGTTAAGGTTTAAGGCATGGGCACAAGTGCTGGCTAAGGTTTAAGGCATGGGCACAAGTGCTGGCTAAGGCTTAAGGCATGGGCACAAGTGCTGGCTAAGGCTTAAGGCATGGGCACAAGTACTGGCTAGGCTTAAGGCATGGGCAGAAGTGCTGCCTAAGGCTTAAGGCAACGGCACAAGTGCTGGTTAGGCTTAAGGCAACGGCACAAGTGATGGCTAGGCTTAAGGCATGGGCACAAGAGATGGCTAGGCTTAAGGCATGGGTACAAGTGCTGGCTAGGCATAAGGCATGGGCACAAGTGCTGGCTAAGGCTTAAGGCATGGGCACAAGTGCTGGCTAAGGCTTAAGGCATGGGCACAAGTGCTGGCTAAGGCTTAAGGCATGGGCACAAGTGCTGGCTAGGCATAAGGCATGGGCACAAGTGCTGGCTAGGCATAAGGCATAGGC
Organism: Ranitomeya imitator; assembly: GCF_032444005.1. Classification (NCBI taxonomy): domain Eukaryota; kingdom Metazoa; phylum Chordata; class Amphibia; order Anura; family Dendrobatidae; genus Ranitomeya; species Ranitomeya imitator. The sequence goes on along the minus strand of NW_027194767.1, from coordinate 53,628 downwards.
ACAAGTGCTGGCTAGCCATAAGGCATGGGCACAAGTGCTGGCTAAGGCTTAAGGCATGGGCACAAGTGCTGGCTAAGGCTTAAGGCATGGGCACAAGTGCTGGCTAAGGCTTAAGGCATGGGCACAAGTGCTGGCTAAGGCTTAAGGCATGGGCACAAGTGCTGGCTAAGGCTTAAGGCATGGGCACAAGTACTGGCTAGGCTTAAGGCATGGGCACTAGTGCTGGCTATGCTTAAGGCAACGGCACAAGTGCTTGCTATGCTTAAGGCAACGGCACAAGTGCTGGCTAGGCTTAAGGCATGGGCACAAGTGCTGGCTAGGCTTAAGGCATGAGCACAAGTGCTGGCTAGGCATAAGGCATGGGCACAAGTGCTGGCTAGGCATAAGGCATGGGCACAAGTGCTGGCTAAGGCTTAAGGCATGGGCACCAGTGCTGGCTAAGGCTTAAGGCATGGGCACAAGTGCTGGCTAAGGCTAAAGGCATGGGCACAAGTGCTGGCTAAGGCTTAAGTCATGGGCACAAGTACTGGCTAGACTTAAGGCATGGGCAGAAGTGCTGCCTAAGGCTTAAGGCAACGGCACAAGTGCTGGTTAGGCTTAAGGCAACGGCACAAGTGATGGCTAGGCTTAAGGCATGGGCACAAGAGATGGCTAGGCTTAAGGCATGGGTACAAGTGCTGGCTAGGCATAAGGCATGGGCACAAGTGCTGGCTAGGCTTAAGGCATGGGCACAAGTGCTGGCTAAGGCTTAAGGCATGGGCACAAGTGCTGGCTAAGGCTTAAGGCATGGGCACAAGTGCTGGCTAAGGCTTAAGGCCTTGGCACAAGTGCTGGCTAGCCTTAAGGCCTGGGCACAAGTGCTGGCTAGGCTTAAGGCATGGGCACAAGTGCTGGCTAGGCATAAGGCAAGGGCACAAGTGCTGGCTAAGGCTTAAGGCATGGGCACAAGTGCTGGCTATGGTTAAGGCAACGGCACAAGTGCTGGCTATGCTTAAGGCAACGGCACAAGTGCTGGCTAGGCTTAAGGCATGGGCACAAGTGCTGGCTAAGGCTTAAGGCATGGGCACAAGTGCTGGCTAAGGCTTAAGGCATGGGCACAAGTGCTGGCTAAGGCTTAATGCATGGGCACAAGTGCTGGCTAAGGCTTAAGGTATGGGCACAAGTGCTGGTTAAGGTTTAAGGCATGGGCACAAGTGCTGGCTAAGGTTTAAGGCATGGGCACAAGTGCTGGCTAAGGCTTAAGGCATGGGCACAAGTGCTGGCTAAGGCTTAAGGCATGGGCACAAGTACTGGCTAGGCTTAAGGCATGGGCAGAAGTGCTGCCTAAGGCTTAAGGCAACGGCACAAGTGCTGGTTAGGCTTAAGGCAACGGCACAAGTGATGGCTAGGCTTAAGGCATGGGCACAAGAGATGGCTAGGCTTAAGGCATGGGTACAAGTGCTGGCTAGGCATAAGGCATGGGCACAAGTGCTGGCTAAGGCTTAAGGCATGGGCACAAGTGCTGGCTAAGGCTTAAGGCATGGGCACAAGTGCTGGCTAAGGCTTAAGGCTTGGGCACAAGTGCTGGCTAGGCTTAAGGCCTGGGCACAAGTGCTGGCTAGGCTTAAGGCATGGGCAAAAGTGCTGGCTAGGCATAAGGCAAGGGCACAAGTGCTGGCTAGGCATAAGGCATGGGCACAAGTGATGGCTAAGGCTTAAGGCATGGGCACAAGTGCTGGCTATGCTTAAGGCAACGGCACAAGTGCTGGCTATGCTTAAGGCAACGGCACAAGTGCTGGCTAGGCTTAAGGCATGGGCACAAGTGCTGGCTAAGGTTTAAGGCATGGGCACAAGTGCTGGCTAAGGCTGAAGGCATGGGCACAAGTGCTGGCTAAGGCTTAAGGCATGGGCATAAATGCTGGCTAAGGCTTAAGGCATGGGCACAAGTGCTGGCTAGGCTTAAGGCATGGGCACAAGTGCTGGCTAGGCTTAAGGCATACGGCTAACTCTTTGCATAAAGGGTTAGGCACCCATAGGGGTGAAGAGCTAGCTTTCACCCCTCTACTCTGTACTTGGACATTTAGGACTAGATCTTTGTTGTACAGTGCGGAGCCTCTCCATAACCCCATGCTCCAAGCGACCAGGCACTTCTTGTCTGTCCTCCGTAAATGGTTAATGCCTTCTTCCCCAATTACAGTCATGCATGCGCATTCAGACGGGACAAGAGCGAAGAGCGTAAAGCCTGCCCTGTGTGCATAACCATCATGTAACTAAAGACAGAAAAACAAACATGCAAGGGGCTCAAAAGTGCTGGCTAAGGCTTAAGGCATGGGCAAAAGTGCTGGCTAAGGCTTAAGGCATGGGCACAAGTGCTGGCTAAGGCTTAAGGCATGGGCACAAGTGCTGGCTAAGGCTTAAGGCATGGGCACAAGTGCTGGCTAAGGCTTAAGGCATGGGCACAAGTGCTGGCTAAGGCTTAAGGCATGGGCACAAGTCCTGGCTAGGCTTAAGGCATGGGCACAAGTGCTGGCTAGGCTTAAGGCAATGGCACAAGTGCTGGCTATGCTTAAGGCAACGGCACAAGTGCTGGCTAGGCTTAAGGCATGGGCACAAGTGCTGGCTAGGCTTAAGGCATGGGTACAAGTGCTGGCTAGGCATAAGGCATGGGCACAAGTGCTGGCTAGGCATAAGGCATGGGCACAAGTGCTGGCTAGGCATAAGACATGGGCACAAGTGCTGGCTAAGGTTTAAGGCATGGGCACAAGTGCTGGCTAAGGCTTAAGGCATGGGCACAAGTGCTGGCTATGCTTAAGGCAACGGCACAAGTGCTGGCTAAGGCTTAAGGCATGGGCACAAGTGCTGGCTAAGGCTTAAGGCATGGGCACAAGTGCTGGCTAGGCTTAAGGCCTGGGCACAAGTGCTGGCTAGGCATAAGGCATGGGCACAAGTGCTGGCTAGGCATAAGGCATGGGCACAAGTGCTGGCTAGGCATAAGACATGGGCACAAGTGCTGGCTAAGGTTTAAGGCATGGGCACAAGTGCTGGCTAAGGCTTAAGGCATGGGCACAAGTGCTGGCTATGCTTAAGGCAACGGCACAAGTGCTGGCTAAGGCTTAAGGCATGGGCACAAGTGCTGGCTAAGGCTTAAGGCATGGGCACAAGTGCTGGCTAGGCTTAAGGCCTGGGCACAAGTGCTGGCTAGGCTTAAGGCATGGGCACAAGTGCTGGCTAGGCATAAGGCAAGGGCACAAGTGCTGGCTAAGGCTTAAGGCATGGGCACAAGTGCTGGCTATGCTTAAGGCAACGGCACAAGTGCTGGCTATGCTTAAGGCAACGGCACAAGTGCTGGCTAGGCATAAGGCATGGGCACAAGTGCTGGCTAAGGCTTAAGGCATGGGCACATGTGCTGGCTAAGGCTTAAGGCATGGGCACAAGTGCTGGCTAAGGCTTAAGGCATGGGCACAAGTGCTGGCTAAGGCTTAAGGTATGGGCACAAGTGCTGGCTAGGCTTAAGGCATGGGCACAAATGCTGGCTATGCTTAAGGCAACGGCACAAGTGCTGGCTATGCTTAAGGCAACGGCACAAGTGCTGGCTAGGCTTAAGGCATGGGCACAAGTGCTGGCAAAGGCTTAAGACATGGGCACAAGTGCTGGCTAAGGCTTAAGGCATGGGCACAAGTGCTGGCTAAGGCTTAAGGCATGGGCACAAGTACTGTCTAGGCTTAAGGCATGGGCATAAGTGCTGGCTATGCTTAAGGCAACGGCACAAGTGCTGGCTATGCTTAAGGCAACGGCACAAGTGCTGGCTAGGCTTAAGGCATGGGCACAAGTGCTGGCTAAGGCTTAAGGCATGGACACAAGTGCTGGCTAGGCTTAAGGCCTGGGCACAAGTGCTGGCTAGGCTTAAGGCATGGGCACAAGTGCTGGCTAGGCATAAGGCAAGGGTACAAGTGCTGGCTAAGGCATAAGGCATGGGCACAAGTGCTGGCTATGCTTAAGGCAAAGGCACAAGTGCTGGCTATGCTTAAGGCAACGGCACAAGTGCTGGCTAGGCTTAAGGCATGGGCACAAGTGCTGGCTAAGGCTTAAGGCATGGGCACAAGTGCTGGCTAGGCATAAGGCAAGGGTACAAGTGCTGGCTAAGGCATAAGGCATGGGCACAAGTGCTGGCTATGCTTAAGGCAAAGGCACAAGTGCTGGCTATGCTTAAGGCAACGGCACAAGTGCTGGCTAGGCTTAAGGCATGGGCACAAGTGCTGGCTAGGCATAAGTCATGGGCACAAGTGCTGGCTAGGCATAAGGCATGGGCACAAGTGCTGGCTAGGCATAAGACATGGGCACAAGTGCTGGCTAGGTATAAGACATGGGCACAAGTGGTGGCTAAGGTTTAAGGCATGGGCACAAGTGCTGGCTAAGGCTTAAGGCATGGGCACAAGTGCTGGCTAGGCATAAGGCATGGGCACAAGTGCTGGCTAGGCATAAGGCATGGGCACAAGTGCTGGCTAGGCATAAGGCATGGGCAAAAGTGCTGGCTAAGGCTTAAGGCATGGGCACAAGTGCTGGCTAAGGCTTTAGGCATGGGCACAAGTGCTGGCTAAGGCTTAAGGCATGGGCACAAGTGCTGGCTAAGGCTTAAGGCATGGGCACAAGTGCTGGCTAAGGCTTAAGGCATGGGCACAAGTGCTGGCTAAGGCTTAAGGCATGGGCACAAGTGCTGGCTAAGGCTTAAGGCATGGGCACAAGTACTGACTAGGCTTAAGGCATGGGCACAAGTGCTGGCTATGCTTAAGGCAACGGCACAAGTGGTGGCTAGGCTTAAGGCAACGGCACAAGTGCTGGCTAAGCTTAAGGCATGGGCACAAGTGCTGGCTAGGCTTAAGGCATGGGCACAAGTGCTGGCTAGGCTTAAGGCATGAACACAAGTGCTGGCTAGGCATAAGGCATGGGCACAAGTGCTGGCTAAGGCATAAGGCATGGGCACAAGTGCTGGCTACGCTTAAGGCATGGGCACAAGTGCTGGCTAAGGCTTAAGGCATGGGCACAAGTGCTGGCTCCGCTTAAGGCATGGGCACAAGTGCTGGCTGAGGCTTAAGGCAACGGCACAAGTGATGGCTAGGCTTAAGGCATGGGCACAAGACATGGCTAGGCTTAAGGCATGGGTACAAGTGCTGGCTAGGCATAAGGCATGGGCACAAGTGCTGGCTAGGCATAAGGCATGGGCACAAGTGCTGGCTAGGCATAAGGCATGGGCACAAGTGCTGGCTAAGGCTTAAGGCATGGGCACAAGTGCTGGCTAAGGCTTAAGGCATGGGCACAAGTGCTGGCTAAGGCTTAAGGCATGGGCACAAGTACTGGCTAAGGCTTAAGGCATGGGCACAAGTGCTGGCTAAGGCTTAAGGCATGGGCACAAGTACTGGCTAGGCTTAAGGCATGGGCACAAGTGCTGGCTATGCTTAAGGCAACGGCACAAGTGCTGGCTATGCTTAAGGCAACGGCACAAGTGCTGGCTAGGCTTAAGGCATGGGCACAAGTGCTGGCTAAGGCTTAAGGCATGGGCACAAGTGCTGGCTAGGCTTAAGGCCTGGGCACAAGTGCTGGCTAGGCTTAAGGCATGGGCACAAGTGCTGGCTAGGCATAAGGCAAGGGCACAAGTGCTGGCTAAGGCATAAGGCATGGGCACAAGTGCTGGCTATGCTTAAGGCAAAGGCACAAGTGCTGGCTATGCTTAAGGCAACGGCACAAGTGCTGGCTAGGCTTAAGGCATGGGCACAAGCGCTGGCTAAGGCTTAAGGCATGGGCACAAGTGCTGGCTAAGGTTTAAGGCATGGGCACAAGTGCTGGCTAAGGCTTAAGGCATGGGCACAAGTGCTGGCTAAGGCTTAAGGTATGGGCACAAGTGCTGGCTAAGGTTTAAGGCATGGGCACAAGTGCTGGCTAAGGTTTAAGGCATGGGCACAAGTGCTGGCTAAGGCTGAAGGCATGGGCACAAGTGCTGGCTAAGGCTTAAGGCATGGGCATAAGTGCTGGCTAAGGCTTAAGGAATGGGCACAAGTGCTGGCTAGGCTTAAGGCATGGGCACAAGTGCTGGCTAGGCTTAAGGCATACGGCTAACTCTTTGCACTCTTTGCATAAAGGGTTAGGCACCCATAGGGGTGAAGAGCTAGCTTTCACCCCTCTACTCTGTACTTGGACATTTAGGACTAGATCCTTTGTTGTACAGTGCGGAGCCTCTCCATAACCCCATGCTCCAAGCGACCAGGCACTTCTTGTCTGTCCTCCGTAAATGGGTAATGCCTTCTTCCCCAATTACAGTCGTGCATGCGCATTCAGACGGGACAAGAGCGAAGAGCGTAAAGCCTGCCCTGTGTGCATAACCATCATGTAACTAAAGACAGAAAAACAAACATGCAAGGGGCTCAAAAGTGCTGGCTAAGGCTTAAGGCATGGGCAAAAGTGCTGGCTAAGGCTTAAGGCATGGGCACAAGTGCTGGCTAAGGCTTAAGGCATGGGCACAAGTGCTGGCTAAGGCTTAAGGCATGGGCACAAGTGCTGGCTAAGGCTTAAGGCATGGGCACAAGTGCTGGCTAAGGCTTAAGGCATGGACACAAGTGCTGGCTAGGCTTAAGGCATACGGCTAACTCTTTGCACTCTTTGCATAAAGGGTTAGGCACCCATAGGGGTGAAGAGCTAGCTTTCACCCCTCTACTCTGTACTTGGACATTTAGGACTAGATCCTTTGTTGTACAGTGCGGAGCCTCTCCATAACCCCATGCTCCAAGCGACCAGGCACTTCTTGTCTGTCCTCCGTAAATGGGTAATGCCTTCTTCCCCAATTACAGTCGTGCATGCGCATTCAGACGGGACAAGAGCGAAGAGCGTAAAGCCTGCCCTGTGTGCATAACCATCATGTAACTAAAGACAGAAAAACAAACATGCAAGGGGCTCAAAAGTGCTGGCTAAGGCTTAAGACATGGGCAAAAGTGCTGGCTAAGGCTTAAGGCATGGGCACAAGTGCTGGCTAAGGCTTAAGGCATGGGCACAAGTGCTGGCTAAGGCTTAAGGCATGGGCACAAGTGCTGGCTAAGGCTTAAGGCATGGGCACAAGTGCTGGCTAAGGCTTAAGGCATGGGCACAAGTGCTGGCTAAGGCTTAAGGCATGGGCACAAGTGCTGGCTAGGCTTAAGGAATGGGCACAAGTGCTGGCTAGGCATAAGGCATGGGCACAAGTGCTGGCTAGGCATAAGGCATGGGCACAAGTGCTGGCTACGAATAAGGCATGGGCACAAGTACTGGCTAGGCATAAGGCATGGGCACAAGTGCTGGCTAGGCATAAGACATGGGCACAAGTGCTGGCTAAGGTTTAAGGCATGGGCACAAGTGCTGGCTAAGGCTTAAGGCATGGGCACAAGTGCTGGCTAAGGCTTAAGGCATGGGCACAAGTGCTGGCTAAGGCTTAAGGCATGGGCACAAGTGCTGGCTAGGCATAAGGCATGGGCACAAGTGCTGGCTAGGCATAAGGCATAGGCACAAGTGCTGGCTAGCCATAAGGCATGGGCACAAGTGCTGGCTAAGGCTTAAGGCATGGGCACAAGTGCTGGCTAAGGCTTAAGGCATGGGCACAAGTGCTGGCTAAGGCTTAAGGCATGGGCACAAGTGCTGGCTAAGGCTTAAGGCATGGGCACAAGTGCTGGCTAAGGCTTAAGGCATGGGCACAAGTACTGGCTAGGCTTAAGGCATGGGCACTAGTGCTGGCTATGCTTAAGGCAACGGCACAAGTGCTTGCTATGCTTAAGGCAACGGCACAAGTGCTGGCTAGGCTTAAGGCATGGGCACAAGTGCTGGCTAGGCTTAAGGCATGAGCACAAGTGCTGGCTAGGCATAAGGCATGGGCACAAGTGCTGGCTAGGCATAAGGCATGGGCACAAGTGCTGGCTAAGGCTTAAGGCATGGGCACCAGTGCTGGCTAAGGCTTAAGGCATGGGCACAAGTGCTGGCTAAGGCTTAAGGCATGGGCACAAGTGCTGGCTAAGGCTTAAGGCATGGGCACAAGTGCTGGCTAAGGCTTAAGGCATGGGCACAAGTGCTGGCTAAGGCTTAAGGCATGGGCACAAGTGCTGGCTAAGGCTTAAGGCATGGGCACAAGTGCTGGCTAAGGCTTAAGGCATGGGCACAAGTGCTGGCTAGGCTTAAGGAATGGGCACAAGTGCTGGCTAGGCATAAGGCATGGGCACAAGTGCTGGCTAGGCATAAGGCATGGGCACAAGTGCTGGCTACGAATAAGGCATGGGCACAAGTACTGGCTAGGCATAAGGCATGGGCACAAGTGCTGGCTAGGCATAAGACATGGGCAAAAGTGCTGGCTAAGGCTTAAGGCATGGGCACAAGTGCTGGCTAAGGCTTAAGGCATGGGCACAAGTGCTGGCTAAGGCTTAAGGCATGGGCACAAGTGCTGGCTAAGGCTTAAGGCATGGGCACAAGTGCTGGCTAAGGCTTAAGGCATGGGCACAAGTGCTGGCTAAGGCTTAAGGCATGGGCACAAGTGCTGGCTAGGCTTAAGGAATGGGCACAAGTGCTGGCTAGGCATAAGGCATGGGCACAAGTGCTGGCTAGGCATAAGGCATGGGCACAAGTGCTGGCTACGAATAAGGCATGGGCACAAGTACTGGCTAGGCATAAGGCATGGGCACAAGTGCTGGCTAGGCATAAGACATGGGCACAAGTGCTGGCTAAGGTTTAAGGCATGGGCACAAGTGCTGGCTAAGGCTTAAGGCATGGGCACAAGTGCTGGCTAAGGCTTAAGGCATGGGCACAAGTGCTGGCTAAGGCTTAAGGCATGGGCACAAGTGCTGGCTAGGCATAAGGCATGGGCACAAGTGCTGGCTAGGCATAAGGCATAGGCACAAGTGCTGGCTAGCCATAAGGCATGGGCACAAGTGCTGGCTAAGGCTTAAGGCATGGGCACAAGTGCTGGCTAAGGCTTAAGGCATGGGCACAAGTGCTGGCTAAGGCTTAAGGCATGGGCACAAGTGCTGGCTAAGGCTTAAGGCATGGGCACAAGTGCTGGCTAAGGCTTAAGGCATGGGCACAAGTACTGGCTAGGCTTAAGGCATGGGCACTAGTGCTGGCTATGCTTAAGGCAACGGCACAAGTGCTTGCTATGCTTAAGGCAACGGCACAAGTGCTGGCTAGGCTTAAGGCATGGGCACAAGTGCTGGCTAGGCTTAAGGCATGAGCACAAGTGCTGGCTAGGCATAAGGCATGGGCACAAGTGCTGGCTAGGCATAAGGCATGGGCACAAGTGCTGGCTAAGGCTTAAGGCATGGGCACCAGTGCTGGCTAAGGCTTAAGGCATGGGCACAAGTGCTGGCTAAGGCTTAAGGCATGGGCACAAGTGCTGGCTAAGGCTTAAGTCATGGGCACAAGTACTGGCTAGACTTAAGTCATGGGCAGAAGTGCTGCCTAAGGCTTAAGGCAACGGCAGAAGTGCTGGTTAGGCTTAAGGCAACGGCACAAGTGATGGCTAGGCTTAAGGCATGGGCACAAGAGATGGCTAGGCTTAAGGCATGGGTACAAGTGCTGGCTAGGCATAAGGCATGGGCACAAGTGCTGGCTAGGCTTAAGGCATGGGCACAAGTGCTGGCTAAGGCTTAAGGCATGGGCACAAGTGCTGGCTAAGGCTTAAGGCATGGGCACAAGTGCTGGCTAAGGCTTAAGGCCTTGGCACAAGTGCTGGCTAGCCTTAAGGCCTGGGCACAAGTGCTGGCTAGGCTTAAGGCATGGGCACAAGTGCTGGCTAGGCATAAGGCAAGGGCACAAGTGCTGGCTAAGGCTTAAGGCATGGGCACAAGTGCTGGCTATGGTTAAGGCAACGGCACAAGTGCTGGCTATGCTTAAGGCAACGGCACAAGTGCTGGCTAGGCTTAAGGCATGGGCACAAGTGCTGGCTAAGGCTTAAGGCATGGGCACAAGTGCTGGCTAAGGCTTAAGGCATGGGCACAAGTGCTGGCTAAGGCTTAATGCATGGGCACAAGTGCTGGCTAAGACTTAAGGTATGGGCACAAGTGCTGGTTAAGGTTTAAGGCATGGGCACAAGTGCTGGCTAAGGTTTAAGGCATGGGCACAAGTGCTGGCTAAGGCTTAAGGCATGGGCACAAGTGCTGGCTAAGGCTTAAGGCATGGGCACAAGTACTGGCTAGGCTTAAGGCATGGGCAGAAGTGCTGCCTAAGGCTTAAGGCAACGGCACAAGTGCTGGTTAGGCTTAAGGCAACGGCACAAGTGATGGCTAGGCTTAAGGCATGGGCACAAGAGATGGCTAGGCTTAAGGCATGGGTACAAGTGCTGGCTAGGCATAAGGCATGGGCACAAGTGCTGGCTAAGGCTTAAGGCATGGGCACAAGTGCTGGCTAAGGCTTAAGGCATGGGCACAAGTGCTGGCTAAGGCTTAAGGCATGGGCACAAGTGCTGGCTAGGCATAAGGCATGGGCACAAGTGCTGGCTAGGCATAAGGCATAGGCACAAGTGCTGGCTAGCCATAAGGCATGGGCACAAGTGCTGGCTAAGGCTTAAGGCATGGGCACAAGTGCTGGCTAAGGCTTAAGGCATGGGCACAAGTGCTGGCTAAGGCTTAAGGCATGGGCACAAGTGCTGGCTAAGGCTTAAGGCATGGGCACAAGTGCTGGCTAAGGCTTAAGGCATGGGCACAAGTACTGGCTAGGCTTAAGGCATGGGCACTAGTGCTGGCTATGCTTAAGGCAACGGCACAAGTGCTTGCTATGCTTAAGGCAACGGCACAAGTGCTGGCTAGGCTTAAGGCATGGGCACAAGTGCTGGCTAGGCTTAAGGCATGGGCACAAGTGCTGGCTACGCTTAAGGCAACGGCACAAGTGCTGGCTATGCTTAAGGCAACGGCACAAGTGCTGGCTAGGCATAAGGCATGGGCACAAGTGCTGGCTAGGCTTAAGGCATGGGCACAAATGCTGGCTATGCTTAAGGCAACGGCACAAGTGCTGGCTATGCTTAAGGCAACGGCACAAGTGCTGGCTAGGCTTAAGGCATGGGCACAAGTGCTGGCAAAGGCTTAAGACATGGGCACAAGTGCTGGCTAAGGCTTAAGGCATGGGCACAAGTGCTGGCTAAGGCTTAAGGCATGGGCACAAGTACTGTCTAGGCTTAAGGCATGGGCATAAGTGCTGGCTATGCTTAAGGCAACGGCACAAGTGCTGGCTATGCTTAAGGCAACGGCACAAGTGCTGGCTAGGCTTAAGGCATGGGCACAAGTGCTGGCTAAGGCTTAAGGCATGGGCACAAGTGCTGGCTAGGCTTAAGGCCTGGGCACAAGTGCTGGCTAGGCTTAAGGCATGGGCACAAGTGCTGGCTAGGCATAAGGCAAGGGCACAAGTGCTGGCTAAGGCATAAGGCATGGGCACAAGTGCTGGCTATGCTTAAGGCAAAGGCACAAGTGCTGGCTATGCTTAAGGCAACGGCACAAGTGCTGGCTAGGCTTAAGGCATGGGCACAAGTGCTGGCTAAGGCTTAAGGCATGGGCACAAGTGCTGGCTAAGGCTTAAGGCATGGGCACAAGTGCTGGCTAAGGCTTAAGGTATGGGCACAAGTGCTGGCTAAGGTTTAAGGCATGGGCACAAGTGCTGGCTAAGGTTTAAGGCATGGGCACAAGTGCTGGCTAAGGCTGAAGGCATGGGCACAAGTGCTGGCTAAGGCTTAAGGCATGGGCATAAGTGCTGGCTAAGGCTTAAGGCATGGGCACAAGTGCTGGCTAGGCTTAAGGCATGGGCACAAGTGCTGGCTAGGCTTAAGGCATACGGCTAACTCTTTGCACTCTTTGCATAAAGGGTTAGGCACCCATAGGGGTGAAGAGCTAGCTTTCACCCCTCTACTCTGTACTTGGACATTTAGGACTAGATCCTTTGTTGTACAGTGCGGAGCCTCTCCATAACCCCATGCTCCAAGCGACCAGGCACTTCTTGTCTGTCCTCCGTAAATGGGTAATGCCTTCTTCCCCAATTACAGTCGTGCATGCGCATTCAGACGGGACAAGAGCGAAGAGCGTAAAGCCTGCCCTGTGTGCATAACCATCATGTAACTAAAGACAGAAAAACAAACATGCAAGGGGCTCAAAAGTGCTGGCTAAGGCTTAAGGCATGGGCAAAAGTGCTGGCTAAGGCTTAAGGCATGGGCACAAGTGCTGGCTAAGGCTTAAGGCATGGGCACAAGTGCTGGCTAAGGCTTAAGGCATGGGCACAAGTGCTGGCTAAGGCTTAAGGCATGGGCACAAGTGCTGGCTAAGGCTTAAGGCATGGGCACAAGTGCTGGCTAGGCTTAAGGCATACGGCTAACTCTTTGCACTCTTTGCATAAAGGGTTAGGCACCCATAGGGGTGAAGAGCTAGCTTTCACCCCTCTACTCTGTACTTGGACATTTAGGACTAGATCCTTTGTTGTACAGTGCGGAGCCTCTCCATAACCCCATGCTCCAAGCGACCAGGCACTTCTTGTCTGTCCTCCGTAAATGGGTAATGCCTTCTTCCCCAATTACAGTCGTGCATGCGCATTCAGACGGGACAAGAGCGAAGAGCGTAAAGCCTGCCCTGTGTGCATAACCATCATGTAACTAAAGACAGAAAAACAAACATGCAAGGGGCTCAAAAGTGCTGGCTAAGGCTTAAGGCATGGGCAAAAGTGCTGGCTAAGGCTTAAGGCATGGGCACAAGTGCTGGCTAAGGCTTAAGGCATGGGCACAAGTGCTGGCTAAGGCTTAAGGCATGGGCACAAGTGCTGGCTAAGGCTTAAGGCATGGGCACAAGTGCTGGCTAAGGCTTAAGGCATGGGCACAAGTGCTGGCTAAGGCTTAAGGCATGGGCACAAGTGCTGGCTAGGCTTAAGGAATGGGCACAAGTGCTAACTAGGCATAAGGCATGGGCACAAGTGCTGGCTAGGCATAAGGCATGGGCACAAGTGCTGGCTAAGGCTTAAGGCATGGGCACAAGTGCTGGCTAAGGCTTAAGGCATGGGCACAAGTGCTGGCTAAGGCTTAAGGCATGGGCACAAGTGCTGGCTATGCTTAAGGCAACGGCACAAGTGCTGGCTAGGCTTAAGGCATGGGCACAAGTGCTGGCTAAGGCTTAAGGCATGGGCACAAGTGCTGGCTAAGGCTTAAGGCATGGGCACAAGTGCTGGCTAAGGCTTAAGGCATGGGCACAAGTGCTGGCTAAGGCTTAAGGCATGGGCACAAGTGCTGGCTAAGGCTTAAGGCATGGGCACAAGTGCTGGCTAAGGCTTAAGGCATGGGCACAAGTGCTGGCTAAGGCTTAAGGCATGGGCACAAGTGCTGGCTAAGGCTTAAGGCCTGGGCACAAGTGCTGGCTAGGCTTAAGGCCTGGGCACAAGTGCTGGCTAGGCTTAAGGCATGGGCACAAGTGCTGGCTAGGCATAAGGCAAGGGCACAAGTGCTGGCTAAGGCTTAAGGCATGGGCACAAGTGCTGGCTATGCTTAAGGCAATGGCACAATTGCTGGCTATGCTTAAGGCAACGGCACAAGTGCTGGCTAAGGCTTAATGCATGGGCACAAGTGCTGGCTAAGGCTTAAGGTATGGGCACAAGTGCTTGCTAAGGTTTAAGGCATGGGCACAAGTGCTGGCTAAGGTTTAAGGCATGGGCACAAGTGCTGGCTAAGGCTGAAGGCATGGGCACAAGTGCTGGCTAAGGCTTAAGGCATGGGCATAAGTGCTGGCTAAGGCTTAAGGCATGGGCACAAGTGCTGGCTAGGCTTAAGGCATGGGCACAAGTGCTGGCTAGGCTTAAGGCATACGGCTAACTCTTTGCACTCTTTGCATAAAGGGTTAGGCACCCATAGGGATGAAGAGCTAGCTTTCACCCTTCTACTCTGTACTTGGACATTTAGGACTAGATCTTTGTTGTACAGTGCGGAGCCTCTCCATAACCCCATGCTCCAAGCGACCAGGCACTTCTTGTCTGTCCTCCGTAAATGGGTAATGCCTTCTTCCCCAATTACAGTCGTGCATGCGCATTCAGACGGGACAAGAGCGAAAAGCGTAAAGCCTGCCCTGTGTGCATAACCATCATGTAACTAAAGACAGAAAAACAAACATGCAAGGGGCTCAAAAGTGCTGGCTAAGGCTTAAGGCATGGGCAAAAGTGCTGGCTAAGGCTTAAGGCATGGGCACAAGTGCTGGCTAAGGCTTAAGGCATGGGCACAAGTGCTGGCTAAGGCTTAAGGCATGGGCACAAGTGCTGGCTAAGGCTTAAGGCATGGGCACAAGTGCTGGCTAAGGCTTAAGGCATGGGCACAAGTGCTGGCTAAGGCTTAAGGCATGGGCACAAGTGCTGGCTAAGGCTTAAGGCATGGGCACAAGTGCTGGTTAGGCTTAAGGCATGGGCACAAGTGCTGGCTAGGCTTAAGGCAAAGGCACAAGTGCTGGCTATGCTTAAGGCAACGGCACAAGTGCTGGCTAGGCTTAAGGCATGGGCACAAGTGCTGGCTAGGCTTAAGGCATGGGCACAAGTGCTGGCTAGGCATAAGGCATGGGCACAAGTGCTGGCTAGGCATAAGGCATGGGCACAAGTGCTGGCTAGGCATAAGGCATGGGCACAAGTGCTGGCTAGGCATAAGGCATGGGCACAAGTGCTGGCTAGGCATAAGACATGGGCACAAGTGCTGGCTAAGGTTTAAGGCATGGGCACAAGTGCTGGCTAAGGCTTAAGGCATGGGCACAAGTGCTGGCTAAGGCTTAAGGCATGGGCACAAGTGCTGGCTAAGGCTTACGGCATGGGCACAAGTGCTGGCTAAGGCTTAAGGCATGGGCACAAGTGCTGGCTAAGGCTTAAGGCATGGGCACAAGTGCTGGCTAGGCATAAGGCATGGGCACAAGTGCTGGCTAGGCATAAGGCATGGGCACAAGTGCTGGCTAAGGCTTAAGGCATGGGCACAAGTGCTGGCTAAGGCTTAAGGCATGGGCACAAGTGCTGGCTAAGGCTTAAGGCATGGGCACAAGTACTGGCTAAGGCTTAAGGCATGGGCACAAGTGCTGGCTAAGGCTTAAGGCATGGGCACAAGTACTGGCTAGGCTTAAGGCATGGGCACAAGTGCTGGCTATGCTTAAGGCAACGGCACAAGTGCTGGCTATGCTTAAGGCAACGGCACAAGTGCTGGCTAGGCTTAAGGCATGGGCACAAGTGCTGGCTAAGGCTTAAGGCATGGGCACAAGTGCTGGCTAGGCTTAAGGCCTGGGCACAAGTGCTGGCTAGGCTTAAGGCATGGGCACAAGTGCTGGCTAGGCATAAGGCAAGGGCACAAGTGCTGGCTAAGGCATAAGGCATGGGCACAAGTGCTGGCTATGCTTAAGGCAAAGGCACAAGTGCTGGCTATGCTTAAGGCAACGGCACAAGTGCTGGCTAGGCTTAAGGCATGGGCACAAGCGCTGGCTAAGGCTTAAGGCATGGGCACAAGTGCTGGCTAAGGTTTAAGGCATGGGCACAAGTGCTGGCTAAGGCTTAAGGCATGGGCACAAGTGCTGGCTAAGGCTTAAGGTATGGGCACAAGTGCTGGCTAAGGTTTAAGGCATGGGCACAAGTGCTGGCTAAGGTTTAAGGCATGGGCACAAGTGCTGGCTAAGGCTGAAGGCATGGGCACAAGTGCTGGCTAAGGCTTAAGGCATGGGCATAAGTGCTGGCTAAGGCTTAAGGAATGGGCACAAGTGCTGGCTAGGCTTAAGGCATGGGCACAAGTGCTGGCTAGGCTTAAGGCATACGGCTAACTCTTTGCACTCTTTGCATAAAGGGTTAGGCACCCATAGGGGTGAAGAGCTAGCTTTCACCCCTCTACTCTGTACTTGGACATTTAGGACTAGATCCTTTGTTGTACAGTGCGGAGCCTCTCCATAACCCCATGCTCCAAGCGACCAGGCACTTCTTGTCTGTCCTCCGTAAATGGGTAATGCCTTCTTCCCCAATTACAGTCGTGCATGCGCATTCAGACGGGACAAGAGCGAAGAGCGTAAAGCCTGCCCTGTGTGCATAACCATCATGTAACTAAAGACAGAAAAACAAACATGCAAGGGGCTCAAAAGTGCTGGCTAAGGCTTAAGGCATGGGCAAAAGTGCTGGCTAAGGCTTAAGGCATGGGCACAAGTGCTGGCTAAGGCTTAAGGCATGGGCACAAGTGCTGGCTAAGGCTTAAGGCATGGGCACAAGTGCTGGCTAAGGCTTAAGGCATGGGCACAAGTGCTGGCTAAGGCTTAAGGCATGGACACAAGTGCTGGCTAGGCTTAAGGCATACGGCTAACTCTTTGCACTCTTTGCATAAAGGGTTAGGCACCCATAGGGGTGAAGAGCTAGCTTTCACCCCTCTACTCTGTACTTGGACATTTAGGACTAGATCCTTTGTTGTACAGTGCGGAGCCTCTCCATAACCCCATGCTCCAAGCGACCAGGCACTTCTTGTCTGTCCTCCGTAAATGGGTAATGCCTTCTTCCCCAATTACAGTCGTGCATGCGCATTCAGACGGGACAAGAGCGAAGAGCGTAAAGCCTGCCCTGTGTGCATAACCATCATGTAACTAAAGACAGAAAAACAAACATGCAAGGGGCTCAAAAGTGCTGGCTAAGGCTTAAGACATGGGCAAAAGTGCTGGCTAAGGCTTAAGGCATGGGCACAAGTGCTGGCTAAGGCTTAAGGCATGGGCACAAGTGCTGGCTAAGGCTTAAGGCATGGGCACAAGTGCTGGCTAAGGCTTAAGGCATGGGCACAAGTGCTGGCTAAGGCTTAAGGCATGGGCACAAGTGCTGGCTAAGGCTTAAGGCATGGGCACAAGTGCTGGCTAGGCTTAAGGAATGGGCACAAGTGCTGGCTAGGCATAAGGCATGGGCACAAGTGCTGGCTAGGCATAAGGCATGGGCACAAGTGCTGGCTACGAATAAGGCATGGGCACAAGTACTGGCTAGGCATAAGGCATGGGCACAAGTGCTGGCTAGGCATAAGACATGGGCACAAGTGCTGGCTAAGGTTTAAGGCATGGGCACAAGTGCTGGCTAAGGCTTAAGGCATGGGCACAAGTGCTGGCTAAGGCTTAAGGCATGGGCACAAGTGCTGGCTAAGGCTTAAGGCATGGGCACAAGTGCTGGCTAGGCATAAGGCATGGGCACAAGTGCTGGCTAGGCATAAGGCATAGGCACAAGTGCTGGCTAGCCATAAGGCATGGGCACAAGTGCTGGCTAAGGCTTAAGGCATGGGCACAAGTGCTGGCTAAGGCTTAAGGCATGGGCACAAGTGCTGGCTAAGGCTTAAGGCATGGGCACAAGTGCTGGCTAAGGCTTAAGGCATGGGCACAAGTGCTGGCTAAGGCTTAAGGCATGGGCACAAGTACTGGCTAGGCTTAAGGCATGGGCACTAGTGCTGGCTATGCTTAAGGCAACGGCACAAGTGCTTGCTATGCTTAAGGCAACGGCACAAGTGCTGGCTAGGCTTAAGGCATGGGCACAAGTGCTGGCTAGGCTTAAGGCATGAGCACAAGTGCTGGCTAGGCATAAGGCATGGGCACAAGTGCTGGCTAGGCATAAGGCATGGGCACAAGTGCTGGCTAAGGCTTAAGGCATGGGCACCAGTGCTGGCTAAGGCTTAAGGCATGGGCACAAGTGCTGGCTAAGGCTTAAGGCATGGGCACAAGTGCTGGCTAAGGCTTAAGGCATGGGCACAAGTGCTGGCTAAGGCTTAAGGCATGGGCACAAGTGCTGGCTAAGGCTTAAGGCATGGGCACAAGTGCTGGCTAAGGCTTAAGGCATGGGCACAAGTGCTGGCTAAGGCTTAAGGCATGGGCACAAGTGCTGGCTAGGCTTAAGGAATGGGCACAAGTGCTGGCTAGGCATAAGGCATGGGCACAAGTGCTGGCTAGGCATAAGGCATGGGCACAAGTGCTGGCTACGAATAAGGCATGGGCACAAGTACTGGCTAGGCATAAGGCATGGGCACAAGTGCTGGCTAGGCATAAGACATGGGCAAAAGTGCTGGCTAAGGCTTAAGGCATGGGCACAAGTGCTGGCTAAGGCTTAAGGCATGGGCACAAGTGCTGGCTAAGGCTTAAGGCATGGGCACAAGTGCTGGCTAAGGCTTAAGGCATGGGCACAAGTGCTGGCTAAGGCTTAAGGCATGGGCACAAGTGCTGGCTAAGGCTTAAGGCATGGGCACAAGTGCTGGCTAGGCTTAAGGAATGGGCACAAGTGCTGGCTAGGCATAAGGCATGGGCACAAGTGCTGGCTAGGCATAAGGCATGGGCACAAGTGCTGGCTACGAATAAGGCATGGGCACAAGTACTGGCTAGGCATAAGGCATGGGCACAAGTGCTGGCTAGGCATAAGACATGGGCACAAGTGCTGGCTAAGGTTTAAGGCATGGGCACAAGTGCTGGCTAAGGCTTAAGGCATGGGCACAAGTGCTGGCTAAGGCTTAAGGCATGGGCACAAGTGCTGGCTAAGGCTTAAGGCATGGGCACAAGTGCTGGCTAGGCATAAGGCATGGGCACAAGTGCTGGCTAGGCATAAGGCATAGGCACAAGTGCTGGCTAGCCATAAGGCATGGGCACAAGTGCTGGCTAAGGCTTAAGGCATGGGCACAAGTGCTGGCTAAGGCTTAAGGCATGGGCACAAGTGCTGGCTAAGGCTTAAGGCATGGGCACAAGTGCTGGCTAAGGCTTAAGGCATGGGCACAAGTGCTGGCTAAGGCTTAAGGCATGGGCACAAGTACTGGCTAGGCTTAAGGCATGGGCACTAGTGCTGGCTATGCTTAAGGCAACGGCACAAGTGCTTGCTATGCTTAAGGCAACGGCACAAGTGCTGGCTAGGCTTAAGGCATGGGCACAAGTGCTGGCTAGGCTTAAGGCATGAGCACAAGTGCTGGCTAGGCATAAGGCATGGGCACAAGTGCTGGCTAGGCATAAGGCATGGGCACAAGTGCTGGCTAAGGCTTAAGGCATGGGCACCAGTGCTGGCTAAGGCTTAAGGCATGGGCACAAGTGCTGGCTAAGGCTTAAGGCATGGGCACAAGTGCTGGCTAAGGCTTAAGTCATGGGCACAAGTACTGGCTAGACTTAAGGCATGGGCAGAAGTGCTGCCTAAGGCTTAAGGCAACGGCAGAAGTGCTGGTTAGGCTTAAGGCAACGGCACAAGTGATGGCTAGGCTTAAGGCATGGGCACAAGAGATGGCTAGGCTTAAGGCATGGGTACAAGTGCTGGCTAGGCATAAGGCATGGGCACAAGTGCTGGCTAGGCTTAAGGCATGGGCACAAGTGCTGGCTAAGGCTTAAGGCATGGGCACAAGTGCTGGCTAAGGCTTAAGGCATGGGCACAAGTGCTGGCTAAGGCTTAAGGCCTTGGCACAAGTGCTGGCTAGCCTTAAGGCCTGGGCACAAGTGCTGGCTAGGCTTAAGGCATGGGCACAAGTGCTGGCTAGGCATAAGGCAAGGGCACAAGTGCTGGCTAAGGCTTAAGGCATGGGCACAAGTGCTGGCTATGGTTAAGGCAACGGCACAAGTGCTGGCTATGCTTAAGGCAACGGCACAAGTGCTGGCTAGGCTTAAGGCATGGGCACAAGTGCTGGCTAAGGCTTAAGGCATGGGCACAAGTGCTGGCTAAGGCTTAAGGCATGGGCACAAGTGCTGGCTAAGGCTTAATGCATGGGCACAAGTGCTGGCTAAGGCTTAAGGTATGGGCACAAGTGCTGGTTAAGGTTTAAGGCATGGGCACAAGTGCTGGCTAAGGTTTAAGGCATGGGCACAAGTGCTGGCTAAGGCTTAAGGCATGGGCACAAGTGCTGGCTAAGGCTTAAGGCATGGGCACAAGTACTGGCTAGGCTTAAGGCATGGGCAGAAGTGCTGCCTAAGGCTTAAGGCAACGGCACAAGTGCTGGTTAGGCTTAAGGCAACGGCACAAGTGATGGCTAGGCTTAAGGCATGGGCACAAGAGATGGCTAGGCTTAAGGCATGGGTACAAGTGCTGGCTAGGCATAAGGCATGGGCACAAGTGCTGGCTAAGGCTTAAGGCATGGGCACAAGTGCTGGCTAAGGCTTAAGGCATGGGCACAAGTGCTGGCTAAGGCTTAAGGCATGGGCACAAGTGCTGGCTAGGCATAAGGCATGGGCACAAGTGCTGGCTAGGCATAAGGCATAGGCACAAGTGCTGGCTAGCCATAAGGCATGGGCACAAGTGCTGGCTAAGGCTTAAGGCATGGGCACAAGTGCTGGCTAAGGCTTAAGGCATGGGCACAAGTGCTGGCTAAGGCTTAAGGCATGGGCACAAGTGCTGGCTAAGGCTTAAGGCATGGGCACAAGTGCTGGCTAAGGCTTAAGGCATGGGCACAAGTACTGGCTAGGCTTAAGGCATGGGCACTAGTGCTGGCTATGCTTAAGGCAACGGCACAAGTGCTTGCTATGCTTAAGGCAACGGCACAAGTGCTGGCTAGGCTTAAGGCATGGGCACAAGTGCTGGCTAGGCTTAAGGCATGAGCACAAGTGCTGGCTAGGCATAAGGCATGGGCACAAGTGCTGGCTAGGCATAAGGCATGGGCACAAGTGCTGGCTAAGGCTTAAGGCATGGGCACCAGTGCTGGCTAAGGCTTAAGGCATGGGCACAAGTGCTGGCTAAGGCTTAAGGCATGGGCACAAGTGCTGGCTAAGGCTTAAGTCATGGGCACAAGTACTGGCTAGACTTAAGGCATGGGCAGAAGTGCTGCCTAAGGCTTAAGGCAACGGCACAAGTGCTGGTTAGGCTTAAGGCAACGGCACAAGTGATGGCTAGGCTTAAGGCATGGGCACAAGAGATGGCTAGGCTTAAGGCATGGGTACAAGTGCTGGCTAGGCATAAGGCATGGGCACAAGTGCTGGCTAGGCTTAAGGCATGGGCACAAGTGCTGGCTAAGGCTTAAGGCATGGGCACAAGTGCTGGCTAAGGCTTAAGGCATGGGCACAAGTGCTGGCTAAGGCTTAAGGCCTTGGCACAAGTGCTGGCTAGCCTTAAGGCCTGGGCACAAGTGCTGGCTAGGCTTAAGGCATGGGCACAAGTGCTGGCTAGGCATAAGGCAAGGGCACAAGTGCTGGCTAAGGCTTAAGGCATGGGCACAAGTGCTGGCTATGGTTAAGGCAACGGCACAAGTGCTGGCTATGCTTAAGGCAACGGCACAAGTGCTGGCTAGGCTTAAGGCATGGGCACAAGTGCTGGCTAAGGCTTAAGGCATGGGCACAAGTGCTGGCTAAGGCTTAAGGCATGGGCACAAGTGCTGGCTAAGGCTTAATGCATGGGCACAAGTGCTGGCTAAGGCTTAAGGTATGGGCACAAGTGCTGGTTAAGGTTTAAGGCATGGGCACAAGTGCTGGCTAAGGTTTAAGGCATGGGCACAAGTGCTGGCTAAGGCTTAAGGCATGGGCACAAGTGCTGGCTAAGGCTTAAGGCATGGGCACAAGTACTGGCTAGGCTTAAGGCATGGGCAGAAGTGCTGCCTAAGGCTTAAGGCAACGGCACAAGTGCTGGTTAGGCTTAAGGCAACGGCACAAGTGATGGCTAGGCTTAAGGCATGGGCACAAGAGATGGCTAGGCTTAAGGCATGGGTACAAGTGCTGGCTAGGCATAAGGCATGGGCACAAGTGCTGGCTAAGGCTTAAGGCATGGGCACAAGTGCTGGCTAAGGCTTAAGGCATGGGCACAAGTGCTGGCTAAGGCTTAAGGCTTGGGCACAAGTGCTGGCTAGGCTTAAGGCCTGGGCACAAGTGCTGGCTAGGCTTAAGGCATGGGCAAAAGTGCTGGCTAGGCATAAGGCAAGGGCACAAGTGCTGGCTAGGCATAAGGCATGGGCACAAGTGATGGCTAAGGCTTAAGGCATGGGCACAAGTGCTGGCTATGCTTAAGGCAACGGCACAAGTGCTGGCTATGCTTAAGGCAACGGCACAAGTGCTGGCTAGGCTTAAGGCATGGGCACAAGTGCTGGCTAAGGTTTAAGGCATGGGCACAAGTGCTGGCTAAGGCTGAAGGCATGGGCACAAGTGCTGGCTAAGGCTTAAGGCATGGGCATAAATGCTGGCTAAGGCTTAAGGCATGGGCACAAGTGCTGGCTAGGCTTAAGGCATGGGCACAAGTGCTGGCTAGGCTTAAGGCATACGGCTAACTCTTTGCATAAAGGGTTAGGCACCCATAGGGGTGAAGAGCTAGCTTTCACCCCTCTACTCTGTACTTGGACATTTAGGACTAGATCTTTGTTGTACAGTGCGGAGCCTCTCCATAACCCCATGCTCCAAGCGACCAGGCACTTCTTGTCTGTCCTCCGTAAATGGTTAATGCCTTCTTCCCCAATTACAGTCATGCATGCGCATTCAGACGGGACAAGAGCGAAGAGCGTAAAGCCTGCCCTGTGTGCATAACCATCATGTAACTAAAGACAGAAAAACAAACATGCAAGGGGCTCAAAAGTGCTGGCTAAGGCTTAAGGCATGGGCAAAAGTGCTGGCTAAGGCTTAAGGCATGGGCACAAGTGCTGGCTAAGGCTTAAGGCATGGGCACAAGTGCTGGCTAAGGCTTAAGGCATGGGCACAAGTGCTGGCTAAGGCTTAAGGCATGGGCACAAGTGCTGGCTAAGGCTTAAGGCATGGGCACAAGTCCTGGCTAGGCTTAAGGCATGGGCACAAGTGCTGGCTAGGCTTAAGGCAATGGCACAAGTGCTGGCTATGCTTAAGGCAACGGCACAAGTGCTGGCTAGGCTTAAGGCATGGGCACAAGTGCTGGCTAGGCTTAAGGCATGGGTACAAGTGCTGGCTAGGCATAAGGCATGGGCACAAGTGCTGGCTAGGCATAAGGCATGGGCACAAGTGCTGGCTAGGCATAAGACATGGGCACAAGTGCTGGCTAAGGTTTAAGGCATGGGCACAAGTGCTGGCTAAGGCTTAAGGCATGGGCACAAGTGCTGGCTATGCTTAAGGCAACGGCACAAGTGCTGGCTAAGGCTTAAGGCATGGGCACAAGTGCTGGCTAAGGCTTAAGGCATGGGCACAAGTGCTGGCTAGGCTTAAGGCCTGGGCACAAGTGCTGGCTAGGCATAAGGCATGGGCACAAGTGCTGGCTAGGCATAAGGCATGGGCACAAGTGCTGGCTAGGCATAAGACATGGGCACAAGTGCTGGCTAAGGTTTAAGGCATGGGCACAAGTGCTGGCTAAGGCTTAAGGCATGGGCACAAGTGCTGGCTATGCTTAAGGCAACGGCACAAGTGCTGGCTAAGGCTTAAGGCATGGGCACAAGTGCTGGCTAAGGCTTAAGGCATGGGCACAAGTGCTGGCTAGGCTTAAGGCCTGGGCACAAGTGCTGGCTAGGCTTAAGGCATGGGCACAAGTGCTGGCTAGGCATAAGGCAAGGGCACAAGTGCTGGCTAAGGCTTAAGGCATGGGCACAAGTGCTGGCTATGCTTAAGGCAACGGCACAAGTGCTGGCTATGCTTAAGGCAACGGCACAAGTGCTGGCTAGGCATAAGGCATGGGCACAAGTGCTGGCTAAGGCTTAAGGCATGGGCACATGTGCTGGCTAAGGCTTAAGGCATGGGCACAAGTGCTGGCTAAGGCTTAAGGCATGGGCACAAGTGCTGGCTAAGGCTTAAGGTATGGGCACAAGTGCTGGCTAGGCTTAAGGCATGGGCACAAATGCTGGCTATGCTTAAGGCAACGGCACAAGTGCTGGCTATGCTTAAGGCAACGGCACAAGTGCTGGCTAGGCTTAAGGCATGGGCACAAGTGCTGGCAAAGGCTTAAGACATGGGCACAAGTGCTGGCTAAGGCTTAAGGCATGGGCACAAGTGCTGGCTAAGGCTTAAGGCATGGGCACAAGTACTGTCTAGGCTTAAGGCATGGGCATAAGTGCTGGCTATGCTTAAGGCAACGGCACAAGTGCTGGCTATGCTTAAGGCAACGGCACAAGTGCTGGCTAGGCTTAAGGCATGGGCACAAGTGCTGGCTAAGGCTTAAGGCATGGACACAAGTGCTGGCTAGGCTTAAGGCCTGGGCACAAGTGCTGGCTAGGCTTAAGGCATGGGCACAAGTGCTGGCTAGGCATAAGGCAAGGGTACAAGTGCTGGCTAAGGCATAAGGCATGGGCACAAGTGCTGGCTATGCTTAAGGCAAAGGCACAAGTGCTGGCTATGCTTAAGGCAACGGCACAAGTGCTGGCTAGGCTTAAGGCATGGGCACAAGTGCTGGCTAAGGCTTAAGGCATGGGCACAAGTGCTGGCTAAGGCTTAAGGCATGGGCACAAGTGCTGGCTAAGGCTTAAGGCATGGGCACAAGTGCTGGCTAAGGCTTAAGGTATGGGCACAAGTGCTGGCTAAGGTTTAAGGCATGGGCACAAGTGCTGGCTAAGGTTTAAGGCATGGGCACAAGTGCTGGCTAAGGCTGAAGGCATGGGCACAAGTGCTGGCTAAGGCTTAAGGCATGGGCATAAGTGCTGGCTAAGGCTTAAGGCATGGGCACAAGTGCTGGCTAGGCTTAAGGCATGGGCACAAGTGCTGGCTAGGCTTAAGGCATACGGCTAACTCTTTGCACTCTTTGCATAAAGGGTTAGGCACCCATAGGGGTGAAGAGCTAGCTTTCACCCCTCTACTCTGTACTTGGACATTTAGGACTAGATCCTTTGTTGTACAGTGCGGAGCCTCTCCATAACCCCATGCTCCAAGCGACCAGGCACTTCTTGTCTGTCCTCCGTAAATGGGTAATGCCTTCTTCCCCAATTACAGTCGTGCATGCGCATTCAGACGGGACAAGAGCGAAGAGCGTAAAGCCTGCCCTGTGTGCATAACCATCATGTAACTAAAGACAGAAAAACAAACATGCAAGGGGCTCAAAAATGCTGGCTAAGGCTTAAGGCATGGGCAAAAGTGCTGGCTAAGGCTTAAGGCATGGGCACAAGTGCTGGCTAAGGCTTAAGGCATGGGCACAAGTGCTGGCTAAGGCTTAAGGCATGGGCACAAGTGCTGGCTAAGGCTTAAGGCATGGGCACAAGTGCTGGCTAAGGCTTAAGGCATGGGCACAAGTGCTGGCTAGGCTTAAGGCATACGGCTAACTCTTTGCACTCTTTGCATAAAGGGTTAGGCACCCATAGGGGTGAAGAGCTAGCTTTCACCCCTCTACTCTGTACTTGGACATTTAGGACTAGATCCTTTGTTGTACAGTGCGGAGCCTCTCCATAACCCCATGCTCCAAGCGACCAGGCACTTCTTGTCTGTCCTCCGTAAATGGGTAATGCCTTCTTCCCCAATTACAGTCGTGCATGCGCATTCAGACGGGACAAGAGCGAAGAGCGTAAAGCCTGCCCTGTGTGCATAACCATCATGTAACTAAAGACAGAAAAACAAACATGCAAGGGGCTCAAAAGTGCTGGCTAAGGCTTAAGGCATGGGCACAAGTGCTGGCTAAGGCTTAAGTCATGGGCACAAGTACTGGCTAGACTTAAGGCATGGGCAGAAGTGCTGCCTAAGGCTTAAGGCAACGGCAGAAGTGCTGGTTAGGCTTAAGGCAACGGCACAAGTGATGGCTAGGCTTAAGGCATGGGCACAAGAGATGGCTAGGCTTAAGGCATGGGTACAAGTGCTGGCTAGGCATAAGGCATGGGCACAAGTGCTGGCTAGGCTTAAGGCATGGGCACAAGTGCTGGCTAAGGCTTAAGGCATGGGCACAAGTGCTGGCTAAGGCTTAAGGCATGGGCACAAGTGCTGGCTAAGGCTTAAGGCCTTGGCACAAGTGCTGGCTAGCCTTAAGGCCTGGGCACAAGTGCTGGCTAGGCTTAAGGCATGGGCACAAGTGCTGGCTAGGCATAAGGCAAGGGCACAAGTGCTGGCTAAGGCTTAAGGCATGGGCACAAGTGCTGGCTATGGTTAAGGCAACGGCACAAGTGCTGGCTATGCTTAAGGCAACGGCACAAGTGCTGGCTAGGCTTAAGGCATGGGCACAAGTGCTGGCTAAGGCTTAAGGCATGGGCACAAGTGCTGGCTAAGGCTTAAGGCATGGGCACAAGTGCTGGCTAAGGCTTAATGCATGGGCACAAGTGCTGGCTAAGGCTTAAGGTATGGGCACAAGTGCTGGTTAAGGTTTAAGGCATGGGCACAAGTGCTGGCTAAGGTTTAAGGCATGGGCACAAGTGCTGGCTAAGGCTTAAGGCATGGGCACAAGTGCTGGCTAAGGCTTAAGGCATGGGCACAAGTACTGGCTAGGCTTAAGGCATGGGCAGAAGTGCTGCCTAAGGCTTAAGGCAACGGCACAAGTGCTGGTTAGGCTTAAGGCAACGGCACAAGTGATGGCTAGGCTTAAGGCATGGGCACAAGAGATGGCTAGGCTTAAGGCATGGGTACAAGTGCTGGCTAGGCATAAGGCATGGGCACAAGTGCTGGCTAAGGCTTAAGGCATGGGCACAAGTGCTGGCTAAGGCTTAAGGCATGGGCACAAGTGCTGGCTAAGGCTTAAGGCATGGGCACAAGTGCTGGCTAGGCATAAGGCATGGGCACAAGTGCTGGCTAGGCATAAGGCATAGGCACAAGTGCTGGCTAGCCATAAGGCATGGGCACAAGTGCTGGCTAAGGCTTAAGGCATGGGCACAAGTGCTGGCTAAGGCTTAAGGCATGGGCACAAGTGCTGGCTAAGGCTTAAGGCATGGGCACAAGTGCTGGCTAAGGCTTAAGGCATGGGCACAAGTGCTGGCTAAGGCTTAAGGCATGGGCACAAGTACTGGCTAGGCTTAAGGCATGGGCACTAGTGCTGGCTATGCTTAAGGCAACGGCACAAGTGCTTGCTATGCTTAAGGCAACGGCACAAGTGCTGGCTAGGCTTAAGGCATGGGCACAAGTGCTGGCTAGGCTTAAGGCATGAGCACAAGTGCTGGCTAGGCATAAGGCATGGGCACAAGTGCTGGCTAGGCATAAGGCATGGGCACAAGTGCTGGCTAAGGCTTAAGGCATGGGCACCAGTGCTGGCTAAGGCTTAAGGCATGGGCACAAGTGCTGGCTAAGGCTTAAGGCATGGGCACAAGTGCTGGCTAAGGCTTAAGTCATGGGCACAAGTACTGGCTAGACTTAAGGCATGGGCAGAAGTGCTGCCTAAGGCTTAAGGCAACGGCACAAGTGCTGGTTAGGCTTAAGGCAACGGCACAAGTGATGGCTAGGCTTAAGGCATGGGCACAAGAGATGGCTAGGCTTAAGGCATGGGTACAAGTGCTGGCTAGGCATAAGGCATGGGCACAAGTGCTGGCTAGGCTTAAGGCATGGGCACAAGTGCTGGCTAAGGCTTAAGGCATGGGCACAAGTGCTGGCTAAGGCTTAAGGCATGGGCACAAGTGCTGGCTAAGGCTTAAGGCCTTGGCACAAGTGCTGGCTAGCCTTAAGGCCTGGGCACAAGTGCTGGCTAGGCTTAAGGCATGGGCACAAGTGCTGGCTAGGCATAAGGCAAGGGCACAAGTGCTGGCTAAGGCTTAAGGCATGGGCACAAGTGCTGGCTATGGTTAAGGCAACGGCACAAGTGCTGGCTATGCTTAAGGCAACGGCACAAGTGCTGGCTAGGCTTAAGGCATGGGCACAAGTGCTGGCTAAGGCTTAAGGCATGGGCACAAGTGCTGGCTAAGGCTTAAGGCATGGGCACAAGTGCTGGCTAAGGCTTAATGCATGGGCACAAGTGCTGGCTAAGGCTTAAGGTATGGGCACAAGTGCTGGTTAAGGTTTAAGGCATGGGCACAAGTGCTG
This sequence comes from Ranitomeya imitator, assembly GCF_032444005.1. Lineage (NCBI taxonomy): Eukaryota > Metazoa > Chordata > Amphibia > Anura > Dendrobatidae > Ranitomeya > Ranitomeya imitator. The sequence continues at coordinate 25,873 of NW_027194767.1, read as the reverse complement.
GCTAAGGTTTAAGGCATGGGCACAAGTGCTGGCTAAGGCTTAAGGCATGGGCACAAGTGCTGGCTAAGGCTTAAGGCATGGGCACAAGTACTGGCTAGGCTTAAGGCATGGGCAGAAGTGCTGCCTAAGGCTTAAGGCAACGGCACAAGTGCTGGTTAGGCTTAAGGCAACGGCACAAGTGATGGCTAGGCTTAAGGCATGGGCACAAGAGATGGCTAGGCTTAAGGCATGGGTACAAGTGCTGGCTAGGCATAAGGCATGGGCACAAGTGCTGGCTAAGGCTTAAGGCATGGGCACAAGTGCTGGCTAAGGCTTAAGGCATGGGCACAAGTGCTGGCTAAGGCTTAAGGCTTGGGCACAAGTGCTGGCTAGGCTTAAGGCCTGGGCACAAGTGCTGGCTAGGCTTAAGGCATGGGCAAAAGTGCTGGCTAGGCATAAGGCAAGGGCACAAGTGCTGGCTAGGCATAAGGCATGGGCACAAGTGATGGCTAAGGCTTAAGGCATGGGCACAAGTGCTGGCTATGCTTAAGGCAACGGCACAAGTGCTGGCTATGCTTAAGGCAACGGCACAAGTGCTGGCTAGGCTTAAGGCATGGGCACAAGTGCTGGCTAAGGTTTAAGGCATGGGCACAAGTGCTGGCTAAGGCTGAAGGCATGGGCACAAGTGCTGGCTAAGGCTTAAGGCATGGGCATAAATGCTGGCTAAGGCTTAAGGCATGGGCACAAGTGCTGGCTAGGCTTAAGGCATGGGCACAAGTGCTGGCTAGGCTTAAGGCATACGGCTAACTCTTTGCATAAAGGGTTAGGCACCCATAGGGGTGAAGAGCTAGCTTTCACCCCTCTACTCTGTACTTGGACATTTAGGACTAGATCTTTGTTGTACAGTGCGGAGCCTCTCCATAACCCCATGCTCCAAGCGACCAGGCACTTCTTGTCTGTCCTCCGTAAATGGTTAATGCCTTCTTCCCCAATTACAGTCATGCATGCGCATTCAGACGGGACAAGAGCGAAGAGCGTAAAGCCTGCCCTGTGTGCATAACCATCATGTAACTAAAGACAGAAAAACAAACATGCAAGGGGCTCAAAAGTGCTGGCTAAGGCTTAAGGCATGGGCAAAAGTGCTGGCTAAGGCTTAAGGCATGGGCACAAGTGCTGGCTAAGGCTTAAGGCATGGGCACAAGTGCTGGCTAAGGCTTAAGGCATGGGCACAAGTGCTGGCTAAGGCTTAAGGCATGGGCACAAGTGCTGGCTAAGGCTTAAGGCATGGGCACAAGTCCTGGCTAGGCTTAAGGCATGGGCACAAGTGCTGGCTAGGCTTAAGGCAATGGCACAAGTGCTGGCTATGCTTAAGGCAACGGCACAAGTGCTGGCTAGGCTTAAGGCATGGGCACAAGTGCTGGCTAGGCTTAAGGCATGGGTACAAGTGCTGGCTAGGCATAAGGCATGGGCACAAGTGCTGGCTAGGCATAAGGCATGGGCACAAGTGCTGGCTAGGCATAAGACATGGGCACAAGTGCTGGCTAAGGTTTAAGGCATGGGCACAAGTGCTGGCTAAGGCTTAAGGCATGGGCACAAGTGCTGGCTATGCTTAAGGCAACGGCACAAGTGCTGGCTAAGGCTTAAGGCATGGGCACAAGTGCTGGCTAAGGCTTAAGGCATGGGCACAAGTGCTGGCTAGGCTTAAGGCCTGGGCACAAGTGCTGGCTAGGCATAAGGCATGGGCACAAGTGCTGGCTAGGCATAAGGCATGGGCACAAGTGCTGGCTAGGCATAAGACATGGGCACAAGTGCTGGCTAAGGTTTAAGGCATGGGCACAAGTGCTGGCTAAGGCTTAAGGCATGGGCACAAGTGCTGGCTATGCTTAAGGCAACGGCACAAGTGCTGGCTAAGGCTTAAGGCATGGGCACAAGTGCTGGCTAAGGCTTAAGGCATGGGCACAAGTGCTGGCTAGGCTTAAGGCCTGGGCACAAGTGCTGGCTAGGCTTAAGGCATGGGCACAAGTGCTGGCTAGGCATAAGGCAAGGGCACAAGTGCTGGCTAAGGCTTAAGGCATGGGCACAAGTGCTGGCTATGCTTAAGGCAACGGCACAAGTGCTGGCTATGCTTAAGGCAACGGCACAAGTGCTGGCTAGGCATAAGGCATGGGCACAAGTGCTGGCTAAGGCTTAAGGCATGGGCACATGTGCTGGCTAAGGCTTAAGGCATGGGCACAAGTGCTGGCTAAGGCTTAAGGCATGGGCACAAGTGCTGGCTAAGGCTTAAGGTATGGGCACAAGTGCTGGCTAGGCTTAAGGCATGGGCACAAATGCTGGCTATGCTTAAGGCAACGGCACAAGTGCTGGCTATGCTTAAGGCAACGGCACAAGTGCTGGCTAGGCTTAAGGCATGGGCACAAGTGCTGGCAAAGGCTTAAGACATGGGCACAAGTGCTGGCTAAGGCTTAAGGCATGGGCACAAGTGCTGGCTAAGGCTTAAGGCATGGGCACAAGTACTGTCTAGGCTTAAGGCATGGGCATAAGTGCTGGCTATGCTTAAGGCAACGGCACAAGTGCTGGCTATGCTTAAGGCAACGGCACAAGTGCTGGCTAGGCTTAAGGCATGGGCACAAGTGCTGGCTAAGGCTTAAGGCATGGACACAAGTGCTGGCTAGGCTTAAGGCCTGGGCACAAGTGCTGGCTAGGCTTAAGGCATGGGCACAAGTGCTGGCTAGGCATAAGGCAAGGGTACAAGTGCTGGCTAAGGCATAAGGCATGGGCACAAGTGCTGGCTATGCTTAAGGCAAAGGCACAAGTGCTGGCTATGCTTAAGGCAACGGCACAAGTGCTGGCTAGGCTTAAGGCATGGGCACAAGTGCTGGCTAAGGCTTAAGGCATGGGCACAAGTGCTGGCTAAGGCTTAAGGCATGGGCACAAGTGCTGGCTAAGGCTTAAGGCATGGGCACAAGTGCTGGCTAAGGCTTAAGGTATGGGCACAAGTGCTGGCTAAGGTTTAAGGCATGGGCACAAGTGCTGGCTAAGGTTTAAGGCATGGGCACAAGTGCTGGCTAAGGCTGAAGGCATGGGCACAAGTGCTGGCTAAGGCTTAAGGCATGGGCATAAGTGCTGGCTAAGGCTTAAGGCATGGGCACAAGTGCTGGCTAGGCTTAAGGCATGGGCACAAGTGCTGGCTAGGCTTAAGGCATACGGCTAACTCTTTGCACTCTTTGCATAAAGGGTTAGGCACCCATAGGGGTGAAGAGCTAGCTTTCACCCCTCTACTCTGTACTTGGACATTTAGGACTAGATCCTTTGTTGTACAGTGCGGAGCCTCTCCATAACCCCATGCTCCAAGCGACCAGGCACTTCTTGTCTGTCCTCCGTAAATGGGTAATGCCTTCTTCCCCAATTACAGTCGTGCATGCGCATTCAGACGGGACAAGAGCGAAGAGCGTAAAGCCTGCCCTGTGTGCATAACCATCATGTAACTAAAGACAGAAAAACAAACATGCAAGGGGCTCAAAAATGCTGGCTAAGGCTTAAGGCATGGGCAAAAGTGCTGGCTAAGGCTTAAGGCATGGGCACAAGTGCTGGCTAAGGCTTAAGGCATGGGCACAAGTGCTGGCTAAGGCTTAAGGCATGGGCACAAGTGCTGGCTAAGGCTTAAGGCATGGGCACAAGTGCTGGCTAAGGCTTAAGGCATGGGCACAAGTGCTGGCTAGGCTTAAGGCATACGGCTAACTCTTTGCACTCTTTGCATAAAGGGTTAGGCACCCATAGGGGTGAAGAGCTAGCTTTCACCCCTCTACTCTGTACTTGGACATTTAGGACTAGATCCTTTGTTGTACAGTGCGGAGCCTCTCCATAACCCCATGCTCCAAGCGACCAGGCACTTCTTGTCTGTCCTCCGTAAATGGGTAATGCCTTCTTCCCCAATTACAGTCGTGCATGCGCATTCAGACGGGACAAGAGCGAAGAGCGTAAAGCCTGCCCTGTGTGCATAACCATCATGTAACTAAAGACAGAAAAACAAACATGCAAGGGGCTCAAAAGTGCTGGCTAAGGCTTAAGGCATGGGCAAAAGTGCTGGCTAAGGCTTAAGGCATGGGCACAAGTGCTGGCTAAGGCTTAAGGCATGGGCACAAGTGCTGGCTAAGGCTTAAGGCATGGGCACAAGTGCTGGCTAAGGCTTAAGGCATGGGCACAAGTGCTGGCTAAGGCTTAAGGCATGGGCACAAGTGCTGGCTAAGGCTTAAGGCATGGGCACAAGTGCTGGCTAAGGCTTAAGGCATGGGCACAAGTGCTGGTTAGGCTTAAGGCATGGGCACAAGTGCTGGCTAGGCTTAAGGCAAAGGCACAAGTGCTGGCTATGCTTAAGGCAACGGCACAAGTGCTGGCTAGGCTTAAGGCATGGGCACAAGTGCTGGCTAGGCTTAAGGCATGGGCACAAGTGCTGGCTAGGCATAAGGCATGGGCACAAGTGCTGGCTAGGCATAAGGCATGGGCACAAGTGCTGGCTAGGCATAAGGCATGGGCACAAGTGCTGGCTAGGCATAAGGCATGGGCACAAGTGCTGGCTAGGCATAAGACATGGGCACAAGTGCTGGCTAAGGTTTAAGGCATGGGCACAAGTGCTGGCTAAGGCTTAAGGCATGGGCACAAGTGCTGGCTAAGGCTTAAGGCATGGGCACAAGTGCTGGCTAAGGCTTACGGCATGGGCACAAGTGCTGGCTAAGGCTTAAGGCATGGGCACAAGTGCTGGCTAAGGCTTAAGGCATGGGCACAAGTGCTGGCTAGGCATAAGGCATGGGCACAAGTGCTGGCTAGGCATAAGGCATGGGCACAAGTGCTGGCTAAGGCTTAAGGCATGGGCACAAGTGCTGGCTAAGGCTTAAGGCATGGGCACAAGTGCTGGCTAAGGCTTAAGGCATGGGCACAAGTACTGGCTAAGGCTTAAGGCATGGGCACAAGTGCTGGCTAAGGCTTAAGGCATGGGCACAAGTACTGGCTAGGCTTAAGGCATGGGCACAAGTGCTGGCTATGCTTAAGGCAACGGCACAAGTGCTGGCTATGCTTAAGGCAACGGCACAAGTGCTGGCTAGGCTTAAGGCATGGGCACAAGTGCTGGCTAAGGCTTAAGGCATGGGCACAAGTGCTGGCTAGGCTTAAGGCCTGGGCACAAGTGCTGGCTAGGCTTAAGGCATGGGCACAAGTGCTGGCTAGGCATAAGGCAAGGGCACAAGTGCTGGCTAAGGCATAAGGCATGGGCACAAGTGCTGGCTATGCTTAAGGCAAAGGCACAAGTGCTGGCTATGCTTAAGGCAACGGCACAAGTGCTGGCTAGGCTTAAGGCATGGGCACAAGCGCTGGCTAAGGCTTAAGGCATGGGCACAAGTGCTGGCTAAGGTTTAAGGCATGGGCACAAGTGCTGGCTAAGGCTTAAGGCATGGGCACAAGTGCTGGCTAAGGCTTAAGGTATGGGCACAAGTGCTGGCTAAGGTTTAAGGCATGGGCACAAGTGCTGGCTAAGGTTTAAGGCATGGGCACAAGTGCTGGCTAAGGCTGAAGGCATGGGCACAAGTGCTGGCTAAGGCTTAAGGCATGGGCATAAGTGCTGGCTAAGGCTTAAGGAATGGGCACAAGTGCTGGCTAGGCTTAAGGCATGGGCACAAGTGCTGGCTAGGCTTAAGGCATACGGCTAACTCTTTGCACTCTTTGCATAAAGGGTTAGGCACCCATAGGGGTGAAGAGCTAGCTTTCACCCCTCTACTCTGTACTTGGACATTTAGGACTAGATCCTTTGTTGTACAGTGCGGAGCCTCTCCATAACCCCATGCTCCAAGCGACCAGGCACTTCTTGTCTGTCCTCCGTAAATGGGTAATGCCTTCTTCCCCAATTACAGTCGTGCATGCGCATTCAGACGGGACAAGAGCGAAGAGCGTAAAGCCTGCCCTGTGTGCATAACCATCATGTAACTAAAGACAGAAAAACAAACATGCAAGGGGCTCAAAAGTGCTGGCTAAGGCTTAAGGCATGGGCAAAAGTGCTGGCTAAGGCTTAAGGCATGGGCACAAGTGCTGGCTAAGGCTTAAGGCATGGGCACAAGTGCTGGCTAAGGCTTAAGGCATGGGCACAAGTGCTGGCTAAGGCTTAAGGCATGGGCACAAGTGCTGGCTAAGGCTTAAGGCATGGACACAAGTGCTGGCTAGGCTTAAGGCATACGGCTAACTCTTTGCACTCTTTGCATAAAGGGTTAGGCACCCATAGGGGTGAAGAGCTAGCTTTCACCCCTCTACTCTGTACTTGGACATTTAGGACTAGATCCTTTGTTGTACAGTGCGGAGCCTCTCCATAACCCCATGCTCCAAGCGACCAGGCACTTCTTGTCTGTCCTCCGTAAATGGGTAATGCCTTCTTCCCCAATTACAGTCGTGCATGCGCATTCAGACGGGACAAGAGCGAAGAGCGTAAAGCCTGCCCTGTGTGCATAACCATCATGTAACTAAAGACAGAAAAACAAACATGCAAGGGGCTCAAAAGTGCTGGCTAAGGCTTAAGACATGGGCAAAAGTGCTGGCTAAGGCTTAAGGCATGGGCACAAGTGCTGGCTAAGGCTTAAGGCATGGGCACAAGTGCTGGCTAAGGCTTAAGGCATGGGCACAAGTGCTGGCTAAGGCTTAAGGCATGGGCACAAGTGCTGGCTAAGGCTTAAGGCATGGGCACAAGTGCTGGCTAAGGCTTAAGGCATGGGCACAAGTGCTGGCTAGGCTTAAGGAATGGGCACAAGTGCTGGCTAGGCATAAGGCATGGGCACAAGTGCTGGCTAGGCATAAGGCATGGGCACAAGTGCTGGCTACGAATAAGGCATGGGCACAAGTACTGGCTAGGCATAAGGCATGGGCACAAGTGCTGGCTAGGCATAAGACATGGGCACAAGTGCTGGCTAAGGTTTAAGGCATGGGCACAAGTGCTGGCTAAGGCTTAAGGCATGGGCACAAGTGCTGGCTAAGGCTTAAGGCATGGGCACAAGTGCTGGCTAAGGCTTAAGGCATGGGCACAAGTGCTGGCTAGGCATAAGGCATGGGCACAAGTGCTGGCTAGGCATAAGGCATAGGCACAAGTGCTGGCTAGCCATAAGGCATGGGCACAAGTGCTGGCTAAGGCTTAAGGCATGGGCACAAGTGCTGGCTAAGGCTTAAGGCATGGGCACAAGTGCTGGCTAAGGCTTAAGGCATGGGCACAAGTGCTGGCTAAGGCTTAAGGCATGGGCACAAGTGCTGGCTAAGGCTTAAGGCATGGGCACAAGTACTGGCTAGGCTTAAGGCATGGGCACTAGTGCTGGCTATGCTTAAGGCAACGGCACAAGTGCTTGCTATGCTTAAGGCAACGGCACAAGTGCTGGCTAGGCTTAAGGCATGGGCACAAGTGCTGGCTAAGGCTTAAGGCATGGGCACAAGTGCTGGCTAAGGCTTAAGTCATGGGCACAAGTACTGGCTAGACTTAAGTCATGGGCAGAAGTGCTGCCTAAGGCTTAAGGCAACGGCAGAAGTGCTGGTTAGGCTTAAGGCAACGGCACAAGTGATGGCTAGGCTTAAGGCATGGGCACAAGAGATGGCTAGGCTTAAGGCATGGGTACAAGTGCTGGCTAGGCATAAGGCATGGGCACAAGTGCTGGCTAGGCTTAAGGCATGGGCACAAGTGCTGGCTAAGGCTTAAGGCATGGGCACAAGTGCTGGCTAAGGCTTAAGGCATGGGCACAAGTGCTGGCTAAGGCTTAAGGCCTTGGCACAAGTGCTGGCTAGCCTTAAGGCCTGGGCACAAGTGCTGGCTAGGCTTAAGGCATGGGCACAAGTGCTGGCTAGGCATAAGGCAAGGGCACAAGTGCTGGCTAAGGCTTAAGGCATGGGCACAAGTGCTGGCTATGGTTAAGGCAACGGCACAAGTGCTGGCTATGCTTAAGGCAACGGCACAAGTGCTGGCTAGGCTTAAGGCATGGGCACAAGTGCTGGCTAAGGCTTAAGGCATGGGCACAAGTGCTGGCTAAGGCTTAAGGCATGGGCACAAGTGCTGGCTAAGGCTTAATGCATGGGCACAAGTGCTGGCTAAGACTTAAGGTATGGGCACAAGTGCTGGTTAAGGTTTAAGGCATGGGCACAAGTGCTGGCTAAGGTTTAAGGCATGGGCACAAGTGCTGGCTAAGGCTTAAGGCATGGGCACAAGTGCTGGCTAAGGCTTAAGGCATGGGCACAAGTACTGGCTAGGCTTAAGGCATGGGCAGAAGTGCTGCCTAAGGCTTAAGGCAACGGCACAAGTGCTGGTTAGGCTTAAGGCAACGGCACAAGTGATGGCTAGGCTTAAGGCATGGGCACAAGAGATGGCTAGGCTTAAGGCATGGGTACAAGTGCTGGCTAGGCATAAGGCATGGGCACAAGTGCTGGCTAAGGCTTAAGGCATGGGCACAAGTGCTGGCTAAGGCTTAAGGCATGGGCACAAGTGCTGGCTAAGGCTTAAGGCATGGGCACAAGTGCTGGCTAGGCATAAGGCATGGGCACAAGTGCTGGCTAGGCATAAGGCATAGGCACAAGTGCTGGCTAGCCATAAGGCATGGGCACAAGTGCTGGCTAAGGCTTAAGGCATGGGCACAAGTGCTGGCTAAGGCTTAAGGCATGGGCACAAGTGCTGGCTAAGGCTTAAGGCATGGGCACAAGTGCTGGCTAAGGCTTAAGGCATGGGCACAAGTGCTGGCTAAGGCTTAAGGCATGGGCACAAGTACTGGCTAGGCTTAAGGCATGGGCACTAGTGCTGGCTATGCTTAAGGCAACGGCACAAGTGCTTGCTATGCTTAAGGCAACGGCACAAGTGCTGGCTAGGCTTAAGGCATGGGCACAAGTGCTGGCTAGGCTTAAGGCATGGGCACAAGTGCTGGCTACGCTTAAGGCAACGGCACAAGTGCTGGCTATGCTTAAGGCAACGGCACAAGTGCTGGCTAGGCATAAGGCATGGGCACAAGTGCTGGCTAGGCTTAAGGCATGGGCACAAATGCTGGCTATGCTTAAGGCAACGGCACAAGTGCTGGCTATGCTTAAGGCAACGGCACAAGTGCTGGCTAGGCTTAAGGCATGGGCACAAGTGCTGGCAAAGGCTTAAGACATGGGCACAAGTGCTGGCTAAGGCTTAAGGCATGGGCACAAGTGCTGGCTAAGGCTTAAGGCATGGGCACAAGTACTGTCTAGGCTTAAGGCATGGGCATAAGTGCTGGCTATGCTTAAGGCAACGGCACAAGTGCTGGCTATGCTTAAGGCAACGGCACAAGTGCTGGCTAGGCTTAAGGCATGGGCACAAGTGCTGGCTAAGGCTTAAGGCATGGGCACAAGTGCTGGCTAGGCTTAAGGCCTGGGCACAAGTGCTGGCTAGGCTTAAGGCATGGGCACAAGTGCTGGCTAGGCATAAGGCAAGGGCACAAGTGCTGGCTAAGGCATAAGGCATGGGCACAAGTGCTGGCTATGCTTAAGGCAAAGGCACAAGTGCTGGCTATGCTTAAGGCAACGGCACAAGTGCTGGCTAGGCTTAAGGCATGGGCACAAGTGCTGGCTAAGGCTTAAGGCATGGGCACAAGTGCTGGCTAAGGCTTAAGGCATGGGCACAAGTGCTGGCTAAGGCTTAAGGTATGGGCACAAGTGCTGGCTAAGGTTTAAGGCATGGGCACAAGTGCTGGCTAAGGTTTAAGGCATGGGCACAAGTGCTGGCTAAGGCTGAAGGCATGGGCACAAGTGCTGGCTAAGGCTTAAGGCATGGGCATAAGTGCTGGCTAAGGCTTAAGGCATGGGCACAAGTGCTGGCTAGGCTTAAGGCATGGGCACAAGTGCTGGCTAGGCTTAAGGCATACGGCTAACTCTTTGCACTCTTTGCATAAAGGGTTAGGCACCCATAGGGGTGAAGAGCTAGCTTTCACCCCTCTACTCTGTACTTGGACATTTAGGACTAGATCCTTTGTTGTACAGTGCGGAGCCTCTCCATAACCCCATGCTCCAAGCGACCAGGCACTTCTTGTCTGTCCTCCGTAAATGGGTAATGCCTTCTTCCCCAATTACAGTCGTGCATGCGCATTCAGACGGGACAAGAGCGAAGAGCGTAAAGCCTGCCCTGTGTGCATAACCATCATGTAACTAAAGACAGAAAAACAAACATGCAAGGGGCTCAAAAGTGCTGGCTAAGGCTTAAGGCATGGGCAAAAGTGCTGGCTAAGGCTTAAGGCATGGGCACAAGTGCTGGCTAAGGCTTAAGGCATGGGCACAAGTGCTGGCTAAGGCTTAAGGCATGGGCACAAGTGCTGGCTAAGGCTTAAGGCATGGGCACAAGTGCTGGCTAAGGCTTAAGGCATGGGCACAAGTGCTGGCTAGGCTTAAGGCATACGGCTAACTCTTTGCACTCTTTGCATAAAGGGTTAGGCACCCATAGGGGTGAAGAGCTAGCTTTCACCCCTCTACTCTGTACTTGGACATTTAGGACTAGATCCTTTGTTGTACAGTGCGGAGCCTCTCCATAACCCCATGCTCCAAGCGACCAGGCACTTCTTGTCTGTCCTCCGTAAATGGGTAATGCCTTCTTCCCCAATTACAGTCGTGCATGCGCATTCAGACGGGACAAGAGCGAAGAGCGTAAAGCCTGCCCTGTGTGCATAACCATCATGTAACTAAAGACAGAAAAACAAACATGCAAGGGGCTCAAAAGTGCTGGCTAAGGCTTAAGGCATGGGCAAAAGTGCTGGCTAAGGCTTAAGGCATGGGCACAAGTGCTGGCTAAGGCTTAAGGCATGGGCACAAGTGCTGGCTAAGGCTTAAGGCATGGGCACAAGTGCTGGCTAAGGCTTAAGGCATGGGCACAAGTGCTGGCTAAGGCTTAAGGCATGGGCACAAGTGCTGGCTAAGGCTTAAGGCATGGGCACAAGTGCTGGCTAGGCTTAAGGAATGGGCACAAGTGCTAACTAGGCATAAGGCATGGGCACAAGTGCTGGCTAGGCATAAGGCATGGGCACAAGTGCTGGCTAAGGCTTAAGGCATGGGCACAAGTGCTGGCTAAGGCTTAAGGCATGGGCACAAGTGCTGGCTAAGGCTTAAGGCATGGGCACAAGTGCTGGCTATGCTTAAGGCAACGGCACAAGTGCTGGCTAGGCTTAAGGCATGGGCACAAGTGCTGGCTAAGGCTTAAGGCATGGGCACAAGTGCTGGCTAAGGCTTAAGGCATGGGCACAAGTGCTGGCTAAGGCTTAAGGCATGGGCACAAGTGCTGGCTAAGGCTTAAGGCATGGGCACAAGTGCTGGCTAAGGCTTAAGGCATGGGCACAAGTGCTGGCTAAGGCTTAAGGCATGGGCACAAGTGCTGGCTAAGGCTTAAGGCATGGGCACAAGTGCTGGCTAAGGCTTAAGGCCTGGGCACAAGTGCTGGCTAGGCTTAAGGCCTGGGCACAAGTGCTGGCTAGGCTTAAGGCATGGGCACAAGTGCTGGCTAGGCATAAGGCAAGGGCACAAGTGCTGGCTAAGGCTTAAGGCATGGGCACAAGTGCTGGCTATGCTTAAGGCAATGGCACAATTGCTGGCTATGCTTAAGGCAACGGCACAAGTGCTGGCTAAGGCTTAATGCATGGGCACAAGTGCTGGCTAAGGCTTAAGGTATGGGCACAAGTGCTTGCTAAGGTTTAAGGCATGGGCACAAGTGCTGGCTAAGGTTTAAGGCATGGGCACAAGTGCTGGCTAAGGCTGAAGGCATGGGCACAAGTGCTGGCTAAGGCTTAAGGCATGGGCATAAGTGCTGGCTAAGGCTTAAGGCATGGGCACAAGTGCTGGCTAGGCTTAAGGCATGGGCACAAGTGCTGGCTAGGCTTAAGGCATACGGCTAACTCTTTGCACTCTTTGCATAAAGGGTTAGGCACCCATAGGGATGAAGAGCTAGCTTTCACCCTTCTACTCTGTACTTGGACATTTAGGACTAGATCTTTGTTGTACAGTGCGGAGCCTCTCCATAACCCCATGCTCCAAGCGACCAGGCACTTCTTGTCTGTCCTCCGTAAATGGGTAATGCCTTCTTCCCCAATTACAGTCGTGCATGCGCATTCAGACGGGACAAGAGCGAAAAGCGTAAAGCCTGCCCTGTGTGCATAACCATCATGTAACTAAAGACAGAAAAACAAACATGCAAGGGGCTCAAAAGTGCTGGCTAAGGCTTAAGGCATGGGCAAAAGTGCTGGCTAAGGCTTAAGGCATGGGCACAAGTGCTGGCTAAGGCTTAAGGCATGGGCACAAGTGCTGGCTAAGGCTTAAGGCATGGGCACAAGTGCTGGCTAAGGCTTAAGGCATGGGCACAAGTGCTGGCTAAGGCTTAAGGCATGGGCACAAGTGCTGGCTAAGGCTTAAGGCATGGGCACAAGTGCTGGCTAAGGCTTAAGGCATGGGCACAAGTGCTGGTTAGGCTTAAGGCATGGGCACAAGTGCTGGCTAGGCTTAAGGCAAAGGCACAAGTGCTGGCTATGCTTAAGGCAACGGCACAAGTGCTGGCTAGGCTTAAGGCATGGGCACAAGTGCTGGCTAGGCTTAAGGCATGGGCACAAGTGCTGGCTAGGCATAAGGCATGGGCACAAGTGCTGGCTAGGCATAAGGCATGGGCACAAGTGCTGGCTAGGCATAAGGCATGGGCACAAGTGCTGGCTAGGCATAAGGCATGGGCACAAGTGCTGGCTAGGCATAAGACATGGGCACAAGTGCTGGCTAAGGTTTAAGGCATGGGCACAAGTGCTGGCTAAGGCTTAAGGCATGGGCACAAGTGCTGGCTAAGGCTTAAGGCATGGGCACAAGTGCTGGCTAAGGCTTACGGCATGGGCACAAGTGCTGGCTAAGGCTTAAGGCATGGGCACAAGTGCTGGCTAAGGCTTAAGGCATGGGCACAAGTGCTGGCTAGGCATAAGGCATGGGCACAAGTGCTGGCTAGGCATAAGGCATGGGCACAAGTGCTGGCTAAGGCTTAAGGCATGGGCACAAGTGCTGGCTAAGGCTTAAGGCATGGGCACAAGTGCTGGCTAAGGCTTAAGGCATGGGCACAAGTACTGGCTAAGGCTTAAGGCATGGGCACAAGTGCTGGCTAAGGCTTAAGGCATGGGCACAAGTACTGGCTAGGCTTAAGGCATGGGCACAAGTGCTGGCTATGCTTAAGGCAACGGCACAAGTGCTGGCTATGCTTAAGGCAACGGCACAAGTGCTGGCTAGGCTTAAGGCATGGGCACAAGTGCTGGCTAAGGCTTAAGGCATGGGCACAAGTGCTGGCTAGGCTTAAGGCCTGGGCACAAGTGCTGGCTAGGCTTAAGGCATGGGCACAAGTGCTGGCTAGGCATAAGGCAAGGGCACAAGTGCTGGCTAAGGCATAAGGCATGGGCACAAGTGCTGGCTATGCTTAAGGCAAAGGCACAAGTGCTGGCTATGCTTAAGGCAACGGCACAAGTGCTGGCTAGGCTTAAGGCATGGGCACAAGCGCTGGCTAAGGCTTAAGGCATGGGCACAAGTGCTGGCTAAGGTTTAAGGCATGGGCACAAGTGCTGGCTAAGGCTTAAGGCATGGGCACAAGTGCTGGCTAAGGCTTAAGGTATGGGCACAAGTGCTGGCTAAGGTTTAAGGCATGGGCACAAGTGCTGGCTAAGGTTTAAGGCATGGGCACAAGTGCTGGCTAAGGCTGAAGGCATGGGCACAAGTGCTGGCTAAGGCTTAAGGCATGGGCATAAGTGCTGGCTAAGGCTTAAGGAATGGGCACAAGTGCTGGCTAGGCTTAAGGCATGGGCACAAGTGCTGGCTAGGCTTAAGGCATACGGCTAACTCTTTGCACTCTTTGCATAAAGGGTTAGGCACCCATAGGGGTGAAGAGCTAGCTTTCACCCCTCTACTCTGTACTTGGACATTTAGGACTAGATCCTTTGTTGTACAGTGCGGAGCCTCTCCATAACCCCATGCTCCAAGCGACCAGGCACTTCTTGTCTGTCCTCCGTAAATGGGTAATGCCTTCTTCCCCAATTACAGTCGTGCATGCGCATTCAGACGGGACAAGAGCGAAGAGCGTAAAGCCTGCCCTGTGTGCATAACCATCATGTAACTAAAGACAGAAAAACAAACATGCAAGGGGCTCAAAAGTGCTGGCTAAGGCTTAAGGCATGGGCAAAAGTGCTGGCTAAGGCTTAAGGCATGGGCACAAGTGCTGGCTAAGGCTTAAGGCATGGGCACAAGTGCTGGCTAAGGCTTAAGGCATGGGCACAAGTGCTGGCTAAGGCTTAAGGCATGGGCACAAGTGCTGGCTAAGGCTTAAGGCATGGACACAAGTGCTGGCTAGGCTTAAGGCATACGGCTAACTCTTTGCACTCTTTGCATAAAGGGTTAGGCACCCATAGGGGTGAAGAGCTAGCTTTCACCCCTCTACTCTGTACTTGGACATTTAGGACTAGATCCTTTGTTGTACAGTGCGGAGCCTCTCCATAACCCCATGCTCCAAGCGACCAGGCACTTCTTGTCTGTCCTCCGTAAATGGGTAATGCCTTCTTCCCCAATTACAGTCGTGCATGCGCATTCAGACGGGACAAGAGCGAAGAGCGTAAAGCCTGCCCTGTGTGCATAACCATCATGTAACTAAAGACAGAAAAACAAACATGCAAGGGGCTCAAAAGTGCTGGCTAAGGCTTAAGACATGGGCAAAAGTGCTGGCTAAGGCTTAAGGCATGGGCACAAGTGCTGGCTAAGGCTTAAGGCATGGGCACAAGTGCTGGCTAAGGCTTAAGGCATGGGCACAAGTGCTGGCTAAGGCTTAAGGCATGGGCACAAGTGCTGGCTAAGGCTTAAGGCATGGGCACAAGTGCTGGCTAAGGCTTAAGGCATGGGCACAAGTGCTGGCTAGGCTTAAGGAATGGGCACAAGTGCTGGCTAGGCATAAGGCATGGGCACAAGTGCTGGCTAGGCATAAGGCATGGGCACAAGTGCTGGCTACGAATAAGGCATGGGCACAAGTACTGGCTAGGCATAAGGCATGGGCACAAGTGCTGGCTAGGCATAAGACATGGGCACAAGTGCTGGCTAAGGTTTAAGGCATGGGCACAAGTGCTGGCTAAGGCTTAAGGCATGGGCACAAGTGCTGGCTAAGGCTTAAGGCATGGGCACAAGTGCTGGCTAAGGCTTAAGGCATGGGCACAAGTGCTGGCTAGGCATAAGGCATGGGCACAAGTGCTGGCTAGGCATAAGGCATAGGCACAAGTGCTGGCTAGCCATAAGGCATGGGCACAAGTGCTGGCTAAGGCTTAAGGCATGGGCACAAGTGCTGGCTAAGGCTTAAGGCATGGGCACAAGTGCTGGCTAAGGCTTAAGGCATGGGCACAAGTGCTGGCTAAGGCTTAAGGCATGGGCACAAGTGCTGGCTAAGGCTTAAGGCATGGGCACAAGTACTGGCTAGGCTTAAGGCATGGGCACTAGTGCTGGCTATGCTTAAGGCAACGGCACAAGTGCTTGCTATGCTTAAGGCAACGGCACAAGTGCTGGCTAGGCTTAAGGCATGGGCACAAGTGCTGGCTAGGCTTAAGGCATGAGCACAAGTGCTGGCTAGGCATAAGGCATGGGCACAAGTGCTGGCTAGGCATAAGGCATGGGCACAAGTGCTGGCTAAGGCTTAAGGCATGGGCACCAGTGCTGGCTAAGGCTTAAGGCATGGGCACAAGTGCTGGCTAAGGCTTAAGGCATGGGCACAAGTGCTGGCTAAGGCTTAAGGCATGGGCACAAGTGCTGGCTAAGGCTTAAGGCATGGGCACAAGTGCTGGCTAAGGCTTAAGGCATGGGCACAAGTGCTGGCTAAGGCTTAAGGCATGGGCACAAGTGCTGGCTAAGGCTTAAGGCATGGGCACAAGTGCTGGCTAGGCTTAAGGAATGGGCACAAGTGCTGGCTAGGCATAAGGCATGGGCACAAGTGCTGGCTAGGCATAAGGCATGGGCACAAGTGCTGGCTACGAATAAGGCATGGGCACAAGTACTGGCTAGGCATAAGGCATGGGCACAAGTGCTGGCTAGGCATAAGACATGGGCAAAAGTGCTGGCTAAGGCTTAAGGCATGGGCACAAGTGCTGGCTAAGGCTTAAGGCATGGGCACAAGTGCTGGCTAAGGCTTAAGGCATGGGCACAAGTGCTGGCTAAGGCTTAAGGCATGGGCACAAGTGCTGGCTAAGGCTTAAGGCATGGGCACAAGTGCTGGCTAAGGCTTAAGGCATGGGCACAAGTGCTGGCTAGGCTTAAGGAATGGGCACAAGTGCTGGCTAGGCATAAGGCATGGGCACAAGTGCTGGCTAGGCATAAGGCATGGGCACAAGTGCTGGCTACGAATAAGGCATGGGCACAAGTACTGGCTAGGCATAAGGCATGGGCACAAGTGCTGGCTAGGCATAAGACATGGGCACAAGTGCTGGCTAAGGTTTAAGGCATGGGCACAAGTGCTGGCTAAGGCTTAAGGCATGGGCACAAGTGCTGGCTAAGGCTTAAGGCATGGGCACAAGTGCTGGCTAAGGCTTAAGGCATGGGCACAAGTGCTGGCTAGGCATAAGGCATGGGCACAAGTGCTGGCTAGGCATAAGGCATAGGCACAAGTGCTGGCTAGCCATAAGGCATGGGCACAAGTGCTGGCTAAGGCTTAAGGCATGGGCACAAGTGCTGGCTAAGGCTTAAGGCATGGGCACAAGTGCTGGCTAAGGCTTAAGGCATGGGCACAAGTGCTGGCTAAGGCTTAAGGCATGGGCACAAGTGCTGGCTAAGGCTTAAGGCATGGGCACAAGTACTGGCTAGGCTTAAGGCATGGGCACTAGTGCTGGCTATGCTTAAGGCAACGGCACAAGTGCTTGCTATGCTTAAGGCAACGGCACAAGTGCTGGCTAGGCTTAAGGCATGGGCACAAGTGCTGGCTAGGCTTAAGGCATGAGCACAAGTGCTGGCTAGGCATAAGGCATGGGCACAAGTGCTGGCTAGGCATAAGGCATGGGCACAAGTGCTGGCTAAGGCTTAAGGCATGGGCACCAGTGCTGGCTAAGGCTTAAGGCATGGGCACAAGTGCTGGCTAAGGCTTAAGGCATGGGCACAAGTGCTGGCTAAGGCTTAAGTCATGGGCACAAGTACTGGCTAGACTTAAGGCATGGGCAGAAGTGCTGCCTAAGGCTTAAGGCAACGGCAGAAGTGCTGGTTAGGCTTAAGGCAACGGCACAAGTGATGGCTAGGCTTAAGGCATGGGCACAAGAGATGGCTAGGCTTAAGGCATGGGTACAAGTGCTGGCTAGGCATAAGGCATGGGCACAAGTGCTGGCTAGGCTTAAGGCATGGGCACAAGTGCTGGCTAAGGCTTAAGGCATGGGCACAAGTGCTGGCTAAGGCTTAAGGCATGGGCACAAGTGCTGGCTAAGGCTTAAGGCCTTGGCACAAGTGCTGGCTAGCCTTAAGGCCTGGGCACAAGTGCTGGCTAGGCTTAAGGCATGGGCACAAGTGCTGGCTAGGCATAAGGCAAGGGCACAAGTGCTGGCTAAGGCTTAAGGCATGGGCACAAGTGCTGGCTATGGTTAAGGCAACGGCACAAGTGCTGGCTATGCTTAAGGCAACGGCACAAGTGCTGGCTAGGCTTAAGGCATGGGCACAAGTGCTGGCTAAGGCTTAAGGCATGGGCACAAGTGCTGGCTAAGGCTTAAGGCATGGGCACAAGTGCTGGCTAAGGCTTAATGCATGGGCACAAGTGCTGGCTAAGGCTTAAGGTATGGGCACAAGTGCTGGTTAAGGTTTAAGGCATGGGCACAAGTGCTGGCTAAGGTTTAAGGCATGGGCACAAGTGCTGGCTAAGGCTTAAGGCATGGGCACAAGTGCTGGCTAAGGCTTAAGGCATGGGCACAAGTACTGGCTAGGCTTAAGGCATGGGCAGAAGTGCTGCCTAAGGCTTAAGGCAACGGCACAAGTGCTGGTTAGGCTTAAGGCAACGGCACAAGTGATGGCTAGGCTTAAGGCATGGGCACAAGAGATGGCTAGGCTTAAGGCATGGGTACAAGTGCTGGCTAGGCATAAGGCATGGGCACAAGTGCTGGCTAAGGCTTAAGGCATGGGCACAAGTGCTGGCTAAGGCTTAAGGCATGGGCACAAGTGCTGGCTAAGGCTTAAGGCATGGGCACAAGTGCTGGCTAGGCATAAGGCATGGGCACAAGTGCTGGCTAGGCATAAGGCATAGGCACAAGTGCTGGCTAGCCATAAGGCATGGGCACAAGTGCTGGCTAAGGCTTAAGGCATGGGCACAAGTGCTGGCTAAGGCTTAAGGCATGGGCACAAGTGCTGGCTAAGGCTTAAGGCATGGGCACAAGTGCTGGCTAAGGCTTAAGGCATGGGCACAAGTGCTGGCTAAGGCTTAAGGCATGGGCACAAGTACTGGCTAGGCTTAAGGCATGGGCACTAGTGCTGGCTATGCTTAAGGCAACGGCACAAGTGCTTGCTATGCTTAAGGCAACGGCACAAGTGCTGGCTAGGCTTAAGGCATGGGCACAAGTGCTGGCTAGGCTTAAGGCATGAGCACAAGTGCTGGCTAGGCATAAGGCATGGGCACAAGTGCTGGCTAGGCATAAGGCATGGGCACAAGTGCTGGCTAAGGCTTAAGGCATGGGCACCAGTGCTGGCTAAGGCTTAAGGCATGGGCACAAGTGCTGGCTAAGGCTTAAGGCATGGGCACAAGTGCTGGCTAAGGCTTAAGTCATGGGCACAAGTACTGGCTAGACTTAAGGCATGGGCAGAAGTGCTGCCTAAGGCTTAAGGCAACGGCACAAGTGCTGGTTAGGCTTAAGGCAACGGCACAAGTGATGGC
Organism: Ranitomeya imitator; assembly: GCF_032444005.1. Taxonomy (NCBI): domain Eukaryota; kingdom Metazoa; phylum Chordata; class Amphibia; order Anura; family Dendrobatidae; genus Ranitomeya; species Ranitomeya imitator. Next base: position 7,014 of record NW_027194767.1, on the reverse strand, counting down.
TAGGCTTAAGGCATGGGCACAAGAGATGGCTAGGCTTAAGGCATGGGTACAAGTGCTGGCTAGGCATAAGGCATGGGCACAAGTGCTGGCTAGGCTTAAGGCATGGGCACAAGTGCTGGCTAAGGCTTAAGGCATGGGCACAAGTGCTGGCTAAGGCTTAAGGCATGGGCACAAGTGCTGGCTAAGGCTTAAGGCCTTGGCACAAGTGCTGGCTAGCCTTAAGGCCTGGGCACAAGTGCTGGCTAGGCTTAAGGCATGGGCACAAGTGCTGGCTAGGCATAAGGCAAGGGCACAAGTGCTGGCTAAGGCTTAAGGCATGGGCACAAGTGCTGGCTATGGTTAAGGCAACGGCACAAGTGCTGGCTATGCTTAAGGCAACGGCACAAGTGCTGGCTAGGCTTAAGGCATGGGCACAAGTGCTGGCTAAGGCTTAAGGCATGGGCACAAGTGCTGGCTAAGGCTTAAGGCATGGGCACAAGTGCTGGCTAAGGCTTAATGCATGGGCACAAGTGCTGGCTAAGGCTTAAGGTATGGGCACAAGTGCTGGTTAAGGTTTAAGGCATGGGCACAAGTGCTGGCTAAGGTTTAAGGCATGGGCACAAGTGCTGGCTAAGGCTTAAGGCATGGGCACAAGTGCTGGCTAAGGCTTAAGGCATGGGCACAAGTACTGGCTAGGCTTAAGGCATGGGCAGAAGTGCTGCCTAAGGCTTAAGGCAACGGCACAAGTGCTGGTTAGGCTTAAGGCAACGGCACAAGTGATGGCTAGGCTTAAGGCATGGGCACAAGAGATGGCTAGGCTTAAGGCATGGGTACAAGTGCTGGCTAGGCATAAGGCATGGGCACAAGTGCTGGCTAAGGCTTAAGGCATGGGCACAAGTGCTGGCTAAGGCTTAAGGCATGGGCACAAGTGCTGGCTAAGGCTTAAGGCTTGGGCACAAGTGCTGGCTAGGCTTAAGGCCTGGGCACAAGTGCTGGCTAGGCTTAAGGCATGGGCAAAAGTGCTGGCTAGGCATAAGGCAAGGGCACAAGTGCTGGCTAGGCATAAGGCATGGGCACAAGTGATGGCTAAGGCTTAAGGCATGGGCACAAGTGCTGGCTATGCTTAAGGCAACGGCACAAGTGCTGGCTATGCTTAAGGCAACGGCACAAGTGCTGGCTAGGCTTAAGGCATGGGCACAAGTGCTGGCTAAGGTTTAAGGCATGGGCACAAGTGCTGGCTAAGGCTGAAGGCATGGGCACAAGTGCTGGCTAAGGCTTAAGGCATGGGCATAAATGCTGGCTAAGGCTTAAGGCATGGGCACAAGTGCTGGCTAGGCTTAAGGCATGGGCACAAGTGCTGGCTAGGCTTAAGGCATACGGCTAACTCTTTGCATAAAGGGTTAGGCACCCATAGGGGTGAAGAGCTAGCTTTCACCCCTCTACTCTGTACTTGGACATTTAGGACTAGATCTTTGTTGTACAGTGCGGAGCCTCTCCATAACCCCATGCTCCAAGCGACCAGGCACTTCTTGTCTGTCCTCCGTAAATGGTTAATGCCTTCTTCCCCAATTACAGTCATGCATGCGCATTCAGACGGGACAAGAGCGAAGAGCGTAAAGCCTGCCCTGTGTGCATAACCATCATGTAACTAAAGACAGAAAAACAAACATGCAAGGGGCTCAAAAGTGCTGGCTAAGGCTTAAGGCATGGGCAAAAGTGCTGGCTAAGGCTTAAGGCATGGGCACAAGTGCTGGCTAAGGCTTAAGGCATGGGCACAAGTGCTGGCTAAGGCTTAAGGCATGGGCACAAGTGCTGGCTAAGGCTTAAGGCATGGGCACAAGTGCTGGCTAAGGCTTAAGGCATGGGCACAAGTCCTGGCTAGGCTTAAGGCATGGGCACAAGTGCTGGCTAGGCTTAAGGCAATGGCACAAGTGCTGGCTATGCTTAAGGCAACGGCACAAGTGCTGGCTAGGCTTAAGGCATGGGCACAAGTGCTGGCTAGGCTTAAGGCATGGGTACAAGTGCTGGCTAGGCATAAGGCATGGGCACAAGTGCTGGCTAGGCATAAGGCATGGGCACAAGTGCTGGCTAGGCATAAGACATGGGCACAAGTGCTGGCTAAGGTTTAAGGCATGGGCACAAGTGCTGGCTAAGGCTTAAGGCATGGGCACAAGTGCTGGCTATGCTTAAGGCAACGGCACAAGTGCTGGCTAAGGCTTAAGGCATGGGCACAAGTGCTGGCTAAGGCTTAAGGCATGGGCACAAGTGCTGGCTAGGCTTAAGGCCTGGGCACAAGTGCTGGCTAGGCATAAGGCATGGGCACAAGTGCTGGCTAGGCATAAGGCATGGGCACAAGTGCTGGCTAGGCATAAGACATGGGCACAAGTGCTGGCTAAGGTTTAAGGCATGGGCACAAGTGCTGGCTAAGGCTTAAGGCATGGGCACAAGTGCTGGCTATGCTTAAGGCAACGGCACAAGTGCTGGCTAAGGCTTAAGGCATGGGCACAAGTGCTGGCTAAGGCTTAAGGCATGGGCACAAGTGCTGGCTAGGCTTAAGGCCTGGGCACAAGTGCTGGCTAGGCTTAAGGCATGGGCACAAGTGCTGGCTAGGCATAAGGCAAGGGCACAAGTGCTGGCTAAGGCTTAAGGCATGGGCACAAGTGCTGGCTATGCTTAAGGCAACGGCACAAGTGCTGGCTATGCTTAAGGCAACGGCACAAGTGCTGGCTAGGCATAAGGCATGGGCACAAGTGCTGGCTAAGGCTTAAGGCATGGGCACATGTGCTGGCTAAGGCTTAAGGCATGGGCACAAGTGCTGGCTAAGGCTTAAGGCATGGGCACAAGTGCTGGCTAAGGCTTAAGGTATGGGCACAAGTGCTGGCTAGGCTTAAGGCATGGGCACAAATGCTGGCTATGCTTAAGGCAACGGCACAAGTGCTGGCTATGCTTAAGGCAACGGCACAAGTGCTGGCTAGGCTTAAGGCATGGGCACAAGTGCTGGCAAAGGCTTAAGACATGGGCACAAGTGCTGGCTAAGGCTTAAGGCATGGGCACAAGTGCTGGCTAAGGCTTAAGGCATGGGCACAAGTACTGTCTAGGCTTAAGGCATGGGCATAAGTGCTGGCTATGCTTAAGGCAACGGCACAAGTGCTGGCTATGCTTAAGGCAACGGCACAAGTGCTGGCTAGGCTTAAGGCATGGGCACAAGTGCTGGCTAAGGCTTAAGGCATGGACACAAGTGCTGGCTAGGCTTAAGGCCTGGGCACAAGTGCTGGCTAGGCTTAAGGCATGGGCACAAGTGCTGGCTAGGCATAAGGCAAGGGTACAAGTGCTGGCTAAGGCATAAGGCATGGGCACAAGTGCTGGCTATGCTTAAGGCAAAGGCACAAGTGCTGGCTATGCTTAAGGCAACGGCACAAGTGCTGGCTAGGCTTAAGGCATGGGCACAAGTGCTGGCTAAGGCTTAAGGCATGGGCACAAGTGCTGGCTAAGGCTTAAGGCATGGGCACAAGTGCTGGCTAAGGCTTAAGGCATGGGCACAAGTGCTGGCTAAGGCTTAAGGTATGGGCACAAGTGCTGGCTAAGGTTTAAGGCATGGGCACAAGTGCTGGCTAAGGTTTAAGGCATGGGCACAAGTGCTGGCTAAGGCTGAAGGCATGGGCACAAGTGCTGGCTAAGGCTTAAGGCATGGGCATAAGTGCTGGCTAAGGCTTAAGGCATGGGCACAAGTGCTGGCTAGGCTTAAGGCATGGGCACAAGTGCTGGCTAGGCTTAAGGCATACGGCTAACTCTTTGCACTCTTTGCATAAAGGGTTAGGCACCCATAGGGGTGAAGAGCTAGCTTTCACCCCTCTACTCTGTACTTGGACATTTAGGACTAGATCCTTTGTTGTACAGTGCGGAGCCTCTCCATAACCCCATGCTCCAAGCGACCAGGCACTTCTTGTCTGTCCTCCGTAAATGGGTAATGCCTTCTTCCCCAATTACAGTCGTGCATGCGCATTCAGACGGGACAAGAGCGAAGAGCGTAAAGCCTGCCCTGTGTGCATAACCATCATGTAACTAAAGACAGAAAAACAAACATGCAAGGGGCTCAAAAATGCTGGCTAAGGCTTAAGGCATGGGCAAAAGTGCTGGCTAAGGCTTAAGGCATGGGCACAAGTGCTGGCTAAGGCTTAAGGCATGGGCACAAGTGCTGGCTAAGGCTTAAGGCATGGGCACAAGTGCTGGCTAAGGCTTAAGGCATGGGCACAAGTGCTGGCTAAGGCTTAAGGCATGGGCACAAGTGCTGGCTAGGCTTAAGGCATACGGCTAACTCTTTGCACTCTTTGCATAAAGGGTTAGGCACCCATAGGGGTGAAGAGCTAGCTTTCACCCCTCTACTCTGTACTTGGACATTTAGGACTAGATCCTTTGTTGTACAGTGCGGAGCCTCTCCATAACCCCATGCTCCAAGCGACCAGGCACTTCTTGTCTGTCCTCCGTAAATGGGTAATGCCTTCTTCCCCAATTACAGTCGTGCATGCGCATTCAGACGGGACAAGAGCGAAGAGCGTAAAGCCTGCCCTGTGTGCATAACCATCATGTAACTAAAGACAGAAAAACAAACATGCAAGGGGCTCAAAAGTGCTGGCTAAGGCTTAAGGCATGGGCACAAGTGCTGGCTAAGGCTTAAGTCATGGGCACAAGTACTGGCTAGACTTAAGGCATGGGCAGAAGTGCTGCCTAAGGCTTAAGGCAACGGCAGAAGTGCTGGTTAGGCTTAAGGCAACGGCACAAGTGATGGCTAGGCTTAAGGCATGGGCACAAGAGATGGCTAGGCTTAAGGCATGGGTACAAGTGCTGGCTAGGCATAAGGCATGGGCACAAGTGCTGGCTAGGCTTAAGGCATGGGCACAAGTGCTGGCTAAGGCTTAAGGCATGGGCACAAGTGCTGGCTAAGGCTTAAGGCATGGGCACAAGTGCTGGCTAAGGCTTAAGGCCTTGGCACAAGTGCTGGCTAGCCTTAAGGCCTGGGCACAAGTGCTGGCTAGGCTTAAGGCATGGGCACAAGTGCTGGCTAGGCATAAGGCAAGGGCACAAGTGCTGGCTAAGGCTTAAGGCATGGGCACAAGTGCTGGCTATGGTTAAGGCAACGGCACAAGTGCTGGCTATGCTTAAGGCAACGGCACAAGTGCTGGCTAGGCTTAAGGCATGGGCACAAGTGCTGGCTAAGGCTTAAGGCATGGGCACAAGTGCTGGCTAAGGCTTAAGGCATGGGCACAAGTGCTGGCTAAGGCTTAATGCATGGGCACAAGTGCTGGCTAAGGCTTAAGGTATGGGCACAAGTGCTGGTTAAGGTTTAAGGCATGGGCACAAGTGCTGGCTAAGGTTTAAGGCATGGGCACAAGTGCTGGCTAAGGCTTAAGGCATGGGCACAAGTGCTGGCTAAGGCTTAAGGCATGGGCACAAGTACTGGCTAGGCTTAAGGCATGGGCAGAAGTGCTGCCTAAGGCTTAAGGCAACGGCACAAGTGCTGGTTAGGCTTAAGGCAACGGCACAAGTGATGGCTAGGCTTAAGGCATGGGCACAAGAGATGGCTAGGCTTAAGGCATGGGTACAAGTGCTGGCTAGGCATAAGGCATGGGCACAAGTGCTGGCTAAGGCTTAAGGCATGGGCACAAGTGCTGGCTAAGGCTTAAGGCATGGGCACAAGTGCTGGCTAAGGCTTAAGGCATGGGCACAAGTGCTGGCTAGGCATAAGGCATGGGCACAAGTGCTGGCTAGGCATAAGGCATAGGCACAAGTGCTGGCTAGCCATAAGGCATGGGCACAAGTGCTGGCTAAGGCTTAAGGCATGGGCACAAGTGCTGGCTAAGGCTTAAGGCATGGGCACAAGTGCTGGCTAAGGCTTAAGGCATGGGCACAAGTGCTGGCTAAGGCTTAAGGCATGGGCACAAGTGCTGGCTAAGGCTTAAGGCATGGGCACAAGTACTGGCTAGGCTTAAGGCATGGGCACTAGTGCTGGCTATGCTTAAGGCAACGGCACAAGTGCTTGCTATGCTTAAGGCAACGGCACAAGTGCTGGCTAGGCTTAAGGCATGGGCACAAGTGCTGGCTAGGCTTAAGGCATGAGCACAAGTGCTGGCTAGGCATAAGGCATGGGCACAAGTGCTGGCTAGGCATAAGGCATGGGCACAAGTGCTGGCTAAGGCTTAAGGCATGGGCACCAGTGCTGGCTAAGGCTTAAGGCATGGGCACAAGTGCTGGCTAAGGCTTAAGGCATGGGCACAAGTGCTGGCTAAGGCTTAAGTCATGGGCACAAGTACTGGCTAGACTTAAGGCATGGGCAGAAGTGCTGCCTAAGGCTTAAGGCAACGGCACAAGTGCTGGTTAGGCTTAAGGCAACGGCACAAGTGATGGCTAGGCTTAAGGCATGGGCACAAGAGATGGCTAGGCTTAAGGCATGGGTACAAGTGCTGGCTAGGCATAAGGCATGGGCACAAGTGCTGGCTAGGCTTAAGGCATGGGCACAAGTGCTGGCTAAGGCTTAAGGCATGGGCACAAGTGCTGGCTAAGGCTTAAGGCATGGGCACAAGTGCTGGCTAAGGCTTAAGGCCTTGGCACAAGTGCTGGCTAGCCTTAAGGCCTGGGCACAAGTGCTGGCTAGGCTTAAGGCATGGGCACAAGTGCTGGCTAGGCATAAGGCAAGGGCACAAGTGCTGGCTAAGGCTTAAGGCATGGGCACAAGTGCTGGCTATGGTTAAGGCAACGGCACAAGTGCTGGCTATGCTTAAGGCAACGGCACAAGTGCTGGCTAGGCTTAAGGCATGGGCACAAGTGCTGGCTAAGGCTTAAGGCATGGGCACAAGTGCTGGCTAAGGCTTAAGGCATGGGCACAAGTGCTGGCTAAGGCTTAATGCATGGGCACAAGTGCTGGCTAAGGCTTAAGGTATGGGCACAAGTGCTGGTTAAGGTTTAAGGCATGGGCACAAGTGCTGGCTAAGGTTTAAGGCATGGGCACAAGTGCTGGCTAAGGCTTAAGGCATGGGCACA